>NW_015505778.1:675222-710380 GCF_001515645.1 Sinocyclocheilus grahami | reverse complement strand
CCATAAAATGTGCTGCACACATCTGAATATTTGGGTTGAACTGTTCTGGAACAGTGTTGTAAATACAACTTAACCACTGATTTCTAGTCGTGTCCTCTTTTGGAAGGTCAAACAAAGTAGTTTCGCTTTCACAACGAAACACAGCGTAACACACTGCGGCCTTGAGTGAGTGGAGGCCGGCGGATTCGACTAAGTAGCGTCCGGCAGGCTTGCGGCAACCACATGTGACGACCCCAGGCTGGACTCCGCTTCATCCACGGTGAAATCCGATCCAGCGATCCACAGCGTGAAGTTGATGTATTTCAACGACCCCGGGCTGGACTCCGCTTCATCCACGGTGAAATCCGATCCAGCGATCCACAGCGTGAAGTTGATGTATTTCATTAGCGATCAGCACGGATCAGCTCTAGGCATGACGAAGCGGATATCGTCCTCTTTTGCAAAGTAGTTTCGCTTTCACAACGAAACACAGCGTCTTCACGACATGGCGGCAGCAACAATACTTCAGCAAGAATAAAAGTTACGCCTTCTTTCTTTGCGTGAACATTTGGGCGGTGTTATGCAAATATTCCCACATTGTGATGTAGACATGTGGGGGCGTGTTAGAATGAGCCGTTTTAGGTAGGCGTGGTTAACTCTTAACTTTTATAAAGAATATCTCTTTGGATTTGAGACTTTAGTCTTTGCAACTTTACAGATCTTCTTTACGCACCAAGAGCTTGTAACACTTCAAAGAGAAAGGAAAAATTTAAATGGCATCATATGACCCCTTTAAGCACTATGCCTTCAGTTTTGTTTGCCGTTTGATGTTTCACATATGCAACAGAAATGGCAGCGCTTATGATTTCAACAACGCAGTGCTAATCTGGCTTCATGGTATAGGCCCCTGATCTAAACCAGGTTGTATTTGTTTGGTTTTGTCAACTCTAAACCTACTCCGAAACTCAGAGTTTGTTCAGCTTGCTTCATGCAACAGGCTGCAGGTAGCGTGTGATCCTCAGTCGTGTAGTGTATGATGCCCAGTTTTTCTATAGAAGAAAAATAGTGACAAATATCTTTGAAACAAAAAAAAACATGTTGAATTGCACTAACTGAAAATATTATGCATTGCATTAACAGTACTTGCATTTTAATGCCTTGTATTTTCAGGGCTTGCATTTTTAGGGGCTGAAATTCAACATAGCTTTTATTTAAGCTGTGAATATTTCAATTCAAATAATTTCTCACACATTTTCGATTATGCGACTAACAACAGATGGAGATCATGCATCGGTACTCTATAAAACATGTTGAATTGCACTAACTGAAAATATTATGCATTGCATTAACAGTACTTGCATTTTAATGCCTTGTATTTTCAGGGCTTGCATTTTTAGGGGCTGAAATTCAACATAGCTTTTATTAAGCTGTGAATATTTCAATTCAAATAATTTCTCACACATTTTCGATTATGCGAGCACTGTTAATGCAATGCATTATTTTTTAGGTAGTGCAATTCAACATGCTTTTTTGTCTTAAAGACATTAGTCGAAATTTGTAAAGTGAAATAAAATGGACTGAAAATTGCCTGTCGAATATTATACACTGTATTTTTATACAGATTGACTATTTTGGAAGTGAACTCTGGAAGGTGAATATGAATTATTGTATATTTAATTATGAAAATGTGTGTGAAATGTTATTATTTAAAATATTCACTGCTTAAATAAACAACTGTTAAATTCCGGCATTAAAATGCAAGCACTGTTAATGCAATGCATTATTTTTTAGGTAGTGCAATTCAACATGCTTTTTTGTCTTAAAGACATTAGTCATTATTTTTCTTCCTTATTTTTTCAGCAAATGTATGATGCCTAATGTTTTAACATATGAACAGATTTTAAAACATCAGGCGTCGCATCATACACTTGCTGAGTTTGTTAAAGTTGTAAAAGACTTTGTAAAAGTGTAGTGTATTCCAGCCTTAACTGCAGTAACACTGGTTGGAGATCAACAACAGCTGACCTAGTTTTATTTATGATGGGCTGTTAGCTTAGATTACCTTTATCTGTATTAAACCTGCATGTATGTTGTCATTGATGGCATTGTTTACCCACACATAAACTTTATTTTATTAAGATGAACTGTTCCAAGTCTGGATGAGGCTTTGCTCCTGTAGCCGCCTGTTGCATGGGAACAGAATCAAGCTAGATCAGATAATTAGCTTGTGCTGGCTTCAGAAAAGACGGGGAGAAGGAGGGGGTGCGGAGGTGGATTTGGGGAGGTGGGAATTCCCGTAATTTCCAAGCATTACAATGGCCTCATGCCTCAACAGACACTCATCCCCACCCTCCTCACTGGAGTCACGATATGCAGCCTCTTTATTGCTACAGTTCATAGTTTAGATAAGTAAAAGGTGTCTTTGACAAGTTCAGGTTTTTAGGGCACAAATGCACATAACACCCACTGCAGGCAGGCTGACAAGTCAGTCTTGGTAAATGACCACAGGAAATGATCATGACAGATTGGATACAATCTCACATAATGTAAAATATACAAATAAAGGCTTGCAGTACTTCTAAGCTTTCACAGCTGTTAAAAGAACTGTAATTAGTTGAGTTTGCCAAGACGAGCGATTATTGTTGCTCTTTAAACCCCTAATGTCAGATGCACTATTAGAACAGCCCTATATACATTGACGATGGGACCCGAGTTCAGAGACCAGCAGTTCATAGAGACTTGGGGGGTGGGTTTTTTAACCAGTATGTAACCCTCCAGAACACCCATCAGTCAGCTAACAACTGGCCAGAATGAAAGTGAAATGAAAAACCTATATTTTGCCATCGCTTCATAGTCAGACTACCTCATGAAGTCATGTGAACATATGACAGTTTGTCATAAGGACAAAGGTGTGTCAGGTTTATCTGTCCTGTGATCTCTTTCTACAGCAGGAATGCATATGTAATGTGCTTTAGTAATGTTGGAGAATAAATTCTGGGTGCAGATAAGGACAAAACCTTTTAAATGGCTTCACAGGTATTGTTTACCTTATTCCAAATCATACAAGTGTTTTGAGTGGAGAACAGAAGAACGGGACATTATTCACAGATAAAAATGATCTTGACTGAAGCTCTGAAAACATATTTGCTTTCAGATTTAAAAGTGGTTTGGTGATGTCTGTGATTGGAAAATGCCACTTGCATGTCTCATGAGTAAATAATGTCAGCATTTTCCATTTTGGTGAATTGTTCCCTAATTTTAGGTGTATAAATCAACCACATCACCTGTTTTAAGCAGTGGCCTACTGGCCTTGCGACATAATAGTTGCTCAGTTTTGCACCACTCACATTTAAAAAAAAAAGAAAATATAAAAATGTAGAGTTTGTAGACAGTCAGCATTGATTGTTTTATTCAGCCTGAGAAATAGATTGTCCCTACACAATTTTAGCAGTGTTGTAGTGTCTTTGACACTCTTCCCTTTCACCAAGTCCATGTCTGATTACAAGCACTCAAGTGCTGAGTTATGAAAGAACTACTCCTCACTGTGTTAGCGCAGTGATTTATCGTTGACTGTGTGGGTGTGGGAACTGAGCCATGTTTGAAGACTCTGACTGGCTGAATTCACCCAGAATCAATGCAGTGAATGCCCCCCTTTAATCTCATTCATCCTACCCCCTCCAAGCAAGGCTTTACATTCCAGAGACCCGTGGGTTTGTATAGGACTGTGGGGCTGCAGCCTGTAGTAAGATTTTGGACAGCTGTGTGATTTCCTGAGAGGGAGATATTAATGAGTGGATTTGAATTTTCATTTCATGCTGTCAAAATGGACATCCTGTCCTTTAAATATTTCTTCAGTGTTTTAAACAACGTTTGTAAATGAAGTGCAATTTTAACAACTTCCCCAGATAGCACCTAGTAAGACACAAAACAGCTTGGCTCTGATAAGGATTGAGAAATTTTCTAGCCTTGCCCAGGCCATGTAAATCCAGTGTGTTACAGTATGTTTATGTTCTTGCTCTTGCATTGTCATATTTCTTCATTTATTCAGTGAACATTTTCAGTTCACTTAAAATAATGTGGGGCAAGAGATGTTGTTTATTGAATTTTTTATTTTTTGTTGCTTCCCCTCTCGTCTAGTGTTCTGAGCCCCTGAGGTCTTGGGAGTCGGGAGGGGTGAAAAAATTGAGAAGACACAGCCGTCACTTTCTGCGGCAGTCATCCTAAAGCTTCCGCTTCAGACAGACCCGCTGAGATACTCTCTCATCCCAAGGCTATCTTCTCTAGGGGTGGTTTGCCAGAACATTTTCTTTGGTGTAAGTTGAGCAAGGAGGATCTGTCATCAGGTGCCAAGTGATATGAGGGTTCGTGTGGAGAGACAGGCGCATATTGGCCTCATGAGCTCCATGGCCTCCGAGAAGACATCCGCTGTGCTGGGAGTGAAGAGTCTCGGAAAGGAGACTTCGGCAAGTAATGGAGATGCTCTCATATCCATGAACTACGGCTTGCCTGTGAGCGTATCCCCTCAGGCTCTGGTCCATTATTCATTCGGGACTTTGGAGGGGAACTTACTGGGGACAGAGGGCAGAATACTGAAGTCTTTGGATACTAGGTCTAAGAGTTTGGATTGCTTAGATGAGACCTACAGGTCCAAAAACTGCAGCTGTGGGGCTGCAAGGCACGGGGAAGAAGGGTTGTACATTTGCCAGATGTGTGGGTTTTGCGATCCAGTGGAAAGCGAAGAAGGCTGCCCGGAGAATAGCTTTCCTCCTAGAAGCTGGGGAACGGTGCCCCAGCAGAGGAAAGCAGAAGGGTTTTCTTCTGATGTTACTTGCCTTGCTGAAGAACAGCCAACGTTGAGTGACTCGGATGGTGAACTGTGCCAGATGGAACTCGTAATCAGCCAAAACACGGAGAGCCTGCCCTTCTGCGGGCTGGATTTGAGGCGAAACAGTGTGCCAGTATCCTCACCACAAGGGCCTCGATGCACCAATGGCTGCGGCACTGCCATGTATAACAAATTGTGTGACAGAACGGACTTCGTATGTGCCGTGTGCCATAAAAATGGCTTCTCTAGTCTGGAAAGGCTCAACAGGAAAACCAAACCCATATGCTCTCAGGGCAGATGCCTTAAGAGGTCCACGCCCTTCATGTTGTCTGTACCTGACTGTAGTGACAGCGAGGGCACTGTGTCTGACAGCGAGTTTGTGCGTAACAAGAAAGAGCGCTCTACTGTCCTTGTGAGGAGGTACCTCAAGAACAATCAGAAGATCAAAAAGACAGTGTGCACCGGCACCAGAGCTATAGTGAGGACTCTACCCACCGGCTGCTTCTCTGACAGAATCTGGGAGTCTGTTTGTGGGAAAACATGCCAACTTGGCAATGAGGCGAGAGGATACAGCAGAGCGCTTCAGGCCATCCAGCTGCAGGTTTCCAGGGCCCTTCTCACATACCTAGGGGTCAGGTTTGCAGAGGTAAGGTCAATTTCTGTTCTCACTAAAGCTCTACATGGTATGAATGCTTCCTTCATGAACTGGCGGTTGTTCAGGTGTTACGTTAAAGCTCTATGAATGTGCCTCTCTCACTGTTGGTGCCACAGTTCCTGCTCTGAATGTTTGTGTTGTATCTCATGATTTGAAATAAGCATTAGAGTGAAATTCTTTGCTGTTTTATCAAGTGTGTATTTTTTTTTATCACTGAACAAATAATTACAATTAAACCCTGCATTCTAAGCTTGATTATTGGGTGCATAATTAGTGGTTCTTGCTATTTCAAT
This sequence comes from Sinocyclocheilus grahami, assembly GCF_001515645.1. NCBI lineage: Eukaryota > Metazoa > Chordata > Actinopteri > Cypriniformes > Cyprinidae > Sinocyclocheilus > Sinocyclocheilus grahami. Next base: position 704,628 of record NW_015505778.1, on the reverse strand, counting down.
TGCTCATATGTATAGTTCTGCAATCTTTCTGACTTTTCAAAACCCCTCACTATTAAACCATTTGTGCTACAGTCATGAATGATACCTCAAATCATGCGGCTAGTTGAGGAGAGTTATGATATTACTTACTAAGTGATCAGGCTTGTGTTTTTTCCAAGCTGACTAAACTGGCTGAAAAGTACCCTAGACTCAAGAAGGGACACTTCTAAAGTGTTTAGGTTGTTTGCTAGGTGCATATCTAGTGTCCATATCTGTGCATATCTATGCAACCATCTAGCAAACAACTTGAACACTTTTGAATGTTTTTAAAAGTAAAACTTTATTTTGAAGTGAAATTGTTCCATTGTTACATTTTATTAAAACTTGGGATTTATTAACTAAGCCCGAACTAGGTTATTCTAATGGAAAACAGGAAATTACTGTTGATTTTTGACATGCTGTGGAATATCCCAGATGTCTTTATTATCTATTATTATACTCCTTGGTTTGTATGTTATATAACTTGTTTGCTGTCTTGGTTCTGCCATTGTACATTTAAGACTTTTTTTTTCCCAAAGTATTTTCATGAATTTCATGAATATAAATTAAACTAGACCATTAAATATTTAATACAATGTGTAATTAATTTTTTGTATTCATTTTGCAGATGGTTTTATCATATATGCTCACTATAATATTTTTTTGGGAGATTAAATTAGTGCTTGTTTGGGCTTTATTTCAGTTTTAAATTACTTGGCATTAGGTTTGTAATTGCTTTATCTGTGGATTTTCCCTTTAACTGGCTGCCTGCCACAGAGAATGATGGGGAATATACTTTTGTTGCACAAGCCTGTCGCCTCATAAATGGGTTAAAGAAGCAGTCTGGAAAGCTTTATAGCTCTTCTTTATCAACAGTACACAACATGCATACAAACGAAATGTACCGCCACAATGAGCATTTGATTATGACTACTTGCGACCTAACTTAGAAAGGCAGGACTCAAAGTTTTGAAAAACATGTAACTCTTGACTGCTGGGGTCAACCGGTGAGTAGGGCTGTCACGGTTAGGAAATTTCCCTTGCGGTTATTATGGGTGGCTCAATAGCGCGATATGCGGTATTACCGTGTTTTTTTTAAAAATTTATTTATTATTTTTTTTACAAACCTTATTTATCCTGATTTTACTGCATACAAAGCTTTATTGTTGAGTTATTATGTAGCATGTGTTGCTTTTTAACTGACAGAGAGACACGTTTTAAAAATTTTTGTTTATTGTTAAATGCCAAACAGCAATAAGAACATGCCTTTTCCAATTAAAAAAACTAAAGAAATAAAAAAAAAATTCTAAAGTGTCAAATGAAAACAAGCAATAAGAAAATCCGTTTTCCAATTTGAAAAACGAAAGAATTCTAAAGTATCACATGAAAACAAAGTGTTGGCCTAAGTGAAAATACAGAGAATAAACAAAATATTATTTAATAGTTAAAGAATGTGATTTAGACCTGGGTTAACATGTCCTTGTTTTGCGCTAGGAAAACCAACATATTAACCTTATGTGGTTTCAGGGAGGATCACATGGGGGTAACAATATTTTCAGCGGCACTGAAAACCCTTTCTGACGGTGTGCTCGTTGCACAAATACACATGTATTTGCGCGCGACTTTGGACAGCAGCGGAAATCTAGACTGATTATCGCGCCACCAGGACAGTGGATTCGCATTGGGGTCTATGCACTCCTCCTGCAGGTAGCGCATGAGCTCGTTATCTGCTCGCGCTCTCTTGGGTATGGGCGCTGATGCAGAGGGTGTCCGTGACTTCAGCAGGTCTCCAAGAGTCTTTTTCTTTGCTGCTGGTAGCACCACCGCTTGCCCTTCGTCTCCAACCACTGACGCACTGGCAGCGCTCCCTTCGTTGTCCTCTCCCACCATCTCTTCGATGATGTTGAATTTTGTCTCCGTGTCATTGATATAATTTGCCCCTATTTCGAGGATCTAAAAAACAGGCCTTTTCCAAAAGTTTGTGTAAGGCAGCTGGTTCATACTTACCCTGTAGATTACTGCACATTTTGTGCTTTATGTCCGATGTTAATGTGGTATCCTCATTTAATGGTTTAAGCATATCTTCTGTCAGGAGTTTAAGGGCGGGTTTGACTGAAGACACTGTAACGTAGCTCTCGCCAGACAGCAGATCCGTAAACGAAACACTGCGGTTGCCGCAATTTCTGCGGTTGGCTCGTCAATAGCGCGGTATTACAATATTGCGGTTATCGCGACAGCCCTTCCGGTGAGCATTTAAATCATAAAGTTTCCCATGGGATATTTGCCTGTCCGTCTGGACTTTAAATGAAATGACAGACTGCTCATTCTGATTAAGCTGAGCTTGTTCTTTTAATGTGTTCTTACGCTTTTACTGGTGTTTGTGCACGGGCTCAGATGTTGATGCTCAGAGCAAAGAGCTTCTCACTCAGGAGTGTGTTTTTAAGGCAGGCCTTTTTATGGCATCCAAGAGGCATCTGCTAATCGTCTCCATTTGTGATTATAGCAGCAGTAGGGAGGAAGTGCAGAGTTGAAACTCTGACCTCCCACGGCCTTGACCCCTGTTTTTTTTGTCTCAGTGGATGCCACAGAGGAGTCAAAGGAGCTTATGAGATTGCAAGTAGGGGACAGTAACCACAGTGTTGTTTGTGGTTTATACAACAGCCATGAGATTATTCATGACTTATGCTCCTCTTTCAGATGAATGTTTAAAATGGAACTTAATAGTTCCCACAAAAGAAAGAAAGTCGTAAGAGTTTGGAAAGACCTGTAAATATTGACAGATTTTCATCTTGCATGAACTATTCATTAAAGATGTTATTTGGGTTTGTGACGTGAAAAGAGAGAATATGATGAAAATGGAATTTACTACAGCCCTCTCTGGTATTAAAGGAAATGAGCCAAATAGCGGTTGCCTGCCCTGCCACAGGAAGATAAATACTGCCTCGTGATTGACTAATTAGCACCTGATGGAGAACAGCAGGGTCAGAGATCTCCAAACAAGTAATGACTAATGACCACTCTGATAAAAGGTCTGTCAGTGACCCAAAAAGACTAAAGATGAAAAAACAGGCTAGAAGGTAATAAGTGTGGACTAGAGTTTCCTTGAATTTTTAGCTCAGTTTTTAAAGAGCATAAAGTAAAATAAAAAGCAGTGTTGAGGAAATTGTTTTGAAACTGTAGTTTCTCAAATTAAAGTAGTCTACTGGTAAGATTATAAATAAATGTTAATGATCATATTATTATTATTATTATAATTATGATATGTTGATAATTTTTTTAAACCAGTTTGTTTTGAACTGTCTGAAAGAACACTAAAATCAACTTCCCTGTGCTTATCATAAGGCTTTGAGATGACAATTTATGAGAGCACATTTCCTTATTGCCTCACTCCGCTTACTTGGCTGTAAAACTGCGTTTGCATTACAATGTCACAAAAGAAAAAAGAAAAAAAAACACATTTGGTCACGCTACACCACTACTCATTGAAAAAAAAAAAACAGCTTATTGCTGGAAAAATGACTATTTCAAAACAATGGAGCTGTGATCATGTAGTAAGCATTGCTATATTGTATCAAAATACCCAAAAGGAAGACATTGATATGGCTATCAAACAAGTGATGTGACTAAACGATACACCTCAACTCATTCCTCTCATTCTTGCAAAGCAAACCAGCCCCATAATTATTTCCCTCATGGACAGAGACCACCTAGAGTGTCTCGCCATCAACAGCCCAAACCACATCATATCCTGACTGAGACCATTGGAGAGACTGGCAGGTACTGATAAGACCGGTCTAACTCTCACTAGCACACTGGTGTCAGTGAGCAGAGCGCTCATCTACGTGCCAAACAAAACACAGGTCGAGGCTGGGGGGAGGGACACGGTGACCATGATACTGCACACAAAGTATGCCTTGTGTTTCTAAGAACTCAGGATGCACAATGAGCCATTTAGAGGAGTTTCTTCTACACTTCATTCTCATAAAATCAAGGCTGTGTTGAGGCGGCAAAGTGGGTGTTCGTGAGCACCTCTGAAACCTAAAATGTCAAATTAGACACTATACTGTCTTTTGGACTTCACGTACAGCGACCATAGCAAAGCCACAAGTTCAGATCAGGTGCACCATTTGATACGGGCCAATATTTACTCAAAATTCTTAGAAACCTTGTCTAATCACTCATTTTTGGAACTGTTATCAGCCAATGCAGATAATAAGTCAAATAATGGATAATCTGTCAGGCAGATGTATTGATGCTACATTGAACCTTGAACTGTGTTTTAGTGAAGCAACCAGGAGTTCAAAGGGGTTTTGTGTTTAATAGGCTAAAGTTCTAAAATCAAATAACTTTTGTAATAAATCTAGTCTATTGAAACAGAAATGGACAGAACAGGAAAGCAGGTGCTCTTGAGAATAGCTCTCAGGAATATCCTTTTGGTGGACTCTGCTCAAACTCAATGTTTGATTAGCTCTTGTAGAAGCGGAATGGATTCTGGGCCCAAAATACACCTGGACATGGACTGAATTATACTGTCTGTGTTACAAATGTGTAGCTAAAAAGCTGCAGAAGTCGACACAGCTCAATCACTTATTGTTTCTGATGTCTCATTGAATCTAGTAACACTCCAAAGAGAAAGGAAAACTTGAAATCGCATCATATGACCCCTTTAACATTACATCCTTTTTGTTAGCAGATAGTGGCACCTTTTTATTAATCTCATAATTTGCTTCACTCTAGATTTAGGTAAATTATCAAATTGTGGGCCTCAGGACGATAATGAAATGTTTTTTTACATTTAAATTTTCACATTTTCAGGGTTCTTATAAGTGGAAGTTGTCATAGTTGAGTAAACTTCTATAATGGTGAATGGAAACTACAACAAAAATTATTTTTGCATTTCCATTTACCCCAAATAGCAAAATTAAAGAAAAAAAATAAATAAAAATCACTATAGCATTTCTGTGACTTTCCAAGAGAAAAGTAAAGCTTAAGAGATTGAATTACAGTGGTCAGAAGAGAGAAAGATGTCAAATTGCTGTTGCATTAGAAATGCCCACACAGCAGCGTTAACTAGTTTTCTGAAATTTAATGCCAGTGTAATGTAACAAAGTATAATGTTATAAATGTAGATTCAATAAAATAAAAAAATAAAACCTTTGTTAGATTTACGATGTTAATAAAATCTTTTTTTTTTTTTTTTTCTGTAAAAAGAAACATTAAAAAAGGAGTATGATTGTTTCAAATAACCCAAGTCTGTAATATCATGAGTGAAGAACAACGGTAAACTGAATCACTTTGCCAGCAGGTTAATTACTTCAGCCAAACACATCCTGTATGAGATTAATCAGATATATACAACATAAATGTAATATTACAACTTAAATTTACAAAAGTGAACTTTACCGTGCAGTCAAGTTCACGTTTGCAGACTTAAGTATGATTAAAGATGATATTTTAGTGCATTGTTACAGGAAGAGCATGTTACAGGGATGTGCTCTTCCTGTAACAATGCATTAAAATATGGGAATCTAAAGTATTTCAGGGATCTAGACCAAAAATAATAATAATTTTAAGGAGCCATTGGCTCCTATAAAAAACAAAATTAGGTGACAAATTATTTTTTAAATGTCACAGAATAAACGTGTTTTATTTTTTAACACTTTAACATTTCAGTCATTCTGTCATGTGTTTATGTCTCATCTTTTCTTGTCTTTATCAGCATTTTAATCCATCTTCTAGATGTCCTGGGAACTAAGGTTCACTTAAAGTTGGAACTAAATGTCTTTTCCAACTTGAGAGCTATACAGTCTCAAAGAACTGTTTATTACACAGAATCTGTGCCAATATCACAGACCATAATTAATCAATTTATATAGATCTCAGCAAGAACTTCACTCGCAAATTAATATTTTTGGAGCAGTCTGGTGCCCTGAATTTACAATGTTTACAATTTACAGTAGTGTTCTGATTATAATATATTATGTAAATAATATCTGTATTGCCGCTGGACATCTTGCACTTAAGTGTATTTTTATTATCAAAATGATTCCGGGCCTCACCCTTTTAAAGCCAGTCTGGACGGCATGCTGTCTTAACACTAAGCAATCAGGCCTGGTACCACCCAGAGTCATCAAAATCATGATCTTTTTTTTTTTTTTTCTTGAAAATTTTATTTTTTCAGTGAATCTTGAATGCATAAGTAATACTGTGTATGTATGTATATATATATATATATATATATATATACACACACACACACCTAACTCTTAGGTCAAAATGCAAGGCAGCATATTTAGTGAGATCCTTATATCGGCCTGGCTGTTATATCGCTTAGCAAGCAGCAAAAACAGAGGAGATGGCAGATAAATTTAAAGTGACATCCAGCTTTGCTAATCCATAATTCATGCTCTAGTTATTTAATAGGGTAATTTGGATTTCAATGAAATACCTAAAGGCAAGTGAGTCACTCATCTTATGACACAGCTAGTTCACGTCAAACTACACGTAAACAAGTATATGGATGGTGTTCAGACTGAACTGCTCTAATCGTGATTGATTGAGATTGTCCTATCTTTCCCTCCTAAGTGTTTTGTCTTAACCTGTTATTTGTGTTGTCCTCAGAGGTTTGCCGGCAGTTGAGGGTGTTACTCTGGGAAGGTGTGGTTTGCTGTTGTCTCTGTGATTCAGAGCTGCCAGGAATGTGCAGGGCAGGCTGCTTTCAGTCCCAGCTGGACCAACAGCTCAGATTTTAGGCTGCTGATACAGACTGTTGCTCCACTGAAAGACAATAGTGTGTCTTTTCAAGCTTTCGTCATGCTACGTGCTGTCCAATCTGTTTTTCATGTTTATTTGCTCAGAGGCAGATGAAGGTGTCAAACACTGTCAAATGATAGTACATAATACATTATAGAAGAACCAATTTATTGTGTGTAATAGTTCAAGTCTAGGAATCATGAATTCCTCTGACAGACTGGGAAAGTAGATGGACATCAAGTTTAACATATTTGTTGTCATGTTCTCTGGAGGGTAAGCAATCCCAGCGGTGAACTCTCTCTGTGTGTGTGTGTGTGTGTGTGTGTGTGTGTGTGTGTGTGTGTCATGAAAAACAAACACCCAGAAAGACCAAAGGCTCAAGCTTTCCACTGCAGGGAGAGTACATTCCCTTTCACCAATCCTGACAGTATGTGAGCAGTAAACGCTAGTATTTCATCTTATTCTGTCTCTGGAAAGTGACAGAGTATATAATGTATATTGCCACAGTGATAAAATAATTGTATATTTTCCATTAAGATTAGGAGAGTTTCCGTCATTATAAAAACAAGTTATCATCGTCATCTGATCTATACAATGAAAAAAAGTATAATGTGTACGTAATTACAGGCTATTATTTAAATGTAATTGAAAATAGAATAATTTATATTATATAATATATATCTATATTTTTTAATTAGATATAATGAAAAATAAAAAATACATACAATTTTTCTATAAAATTTAAATTGTCGTAATGTATCCAGTAAAAATTTTTTGGCTTAAATCTGAGCACTGGTTTAGGACCAGGCATTGTTTTGTTTGTCTGTAAATATTGTTTTTCTTTGTGTTCATTACTGTTTATTTCTGTGTGTTCATTACTGACTAACGTCATCATTACTGTCAACCTCTGACCTTAGCATTCATCAGACTGAATCTTTCTGTTGTGGTGGTTGATTTCCACCCCCTAGTGTGGACCAGTGGTTACATGATTCCTAAAAAACTCCTTTATGTGTGGTATTTGGTAAAAAAAAAAAAGTTGCAAAATCTAATCTCTGTATCCGGTAGAGTGGCACACCAGTGTTGTTTCTCAGCATTCCTGTCGTGTTCATCGACACAGAACAGTTACACACCTTTTCCAAAGTCAACACGACATTGTGACGCACATGAAAGTTTGCACGTTGCATGTTCTCCATACCATTCATTTACTACCAGTGAACAGTCTGGACACATCTACTCATTTTTTATTACTTATGCATTTTACAGTAATAGAGTGCTGCAATGATGACATATTTTTTTTTACATATTTTCTGGTTCCCTAGACAAAAAAATGATTGCAGAATATAAGCTCTGTGACCGACAAAAGTTTATGATTCTTTCACGTATTGTTCATCATGATGATCTTCACAAATGAACACAACTTTTATGAATTTTGAAGCCTAAATACAATCAACAGAATTAGAGGCTAAATGTCGGCTGTAAATGAACCACACCACAGTCGCATGATTCCAATGTCCCCACCATTAAGCTTCTGACATCTCTCAGTCCAATAAACATTTTCCCTGAAAGTTTGAGTTTGAATTATGAACAGTGAGGCTGTGAAAGCAACTAGTGAGTAGATGAGTTAACCTGTTTAGTGTGATGACTTTTATTTTAAATGCCTAAGACACACAGACACAGATTTTAGGCATTTAAACAAAAATCCATTCAAAAACCCAGTTGACTTAAGGACGATGCAACTGGAAGTGCTAATATGCTTAACTAAACTATGGGTTGTAGATCACTGATCTTCATGCATTTGGCCCGACAGTGAGCTGTGCCACTTGGAGGCAGTGTTATACAGCTTCAGTAACTGGCAGTACTCTGAACCTACAGAGAATATTCCAGGTCTTTCTGCTTTATTCATGTATTGTGAGATAGCTACACTTGTCACTTACTCACCAAACGCTCAGGAAATCATGGTTGCTGGTTTGCCATTCATTTAATTCTAGTTCCCCTAAAGGAGTTCAGAGTGACTTGACGTCCTTTTGCTGATGAGTTACCATGTTACCTAATCAAACGTTCATTAAAGCCATCATCTCAGAGGTCATCTAGGCCACTTCTCCCTTTAAAGTCCAACATGAACAGTGGCATTAATAGCATGAATTCAGCAGAATTGTAAGGTTACAGTATGTCATTTCTGTCTCTCTTTATTCTTTTATTCTACGTTGTGTTTGTAACCTGCTGTCTTGCTGGGAAATTCACTTGAGGTCTCTGCTTATGAGGTTGATATGGCAACGGCAGGCAGCGTTTGTTAATGACCGGGATCACGCAGCGATCCCTGGATGAAACGCACAGGTTCTGCCGTTGATAATTACACAAACAAGAATTGTAGTCAGTAGAATGAAGCGTTGAGCAGCCAATAATTTGCAGGCACATAATAGGTAAGATAAAAGTAATGTCATGATGCTAGTGCACCCATAATTTATTGAAAAAGGTAAATGTAGTTTAAAAGTTATATGATTAAATTTATATAATGAAAAGATAAAATATAATGACATTATTAATTTATATAATAATTATTATGAATTATAAATAATAATTAAAATAAATCATAAATGTATATATACAGTATATATGTGTGTGTGTGTGTGTGTGTGTGTGTGTGTGTGTGTGTATGTGTGTATATATATATATATATATATATATATATGTGTAGTAATTTTCATGCACAAATCAATTTAATTTAAACGTATGCTTTTGTTACAGCTGGCTTAAACATTTGGAGTCATTACAGCTTGAAACACTGCTTTTTTTCTTTATTTTTCAGTCGACTTGTACTTTTCACATCCTTAGTTGTAAGAGCACTAGTGAATTTATGCGGGCAGCTGCTAATTTTCATGGCTTTTGAATATATTTGATAATTTCGTGTTGGCCCGTGACACTTGGCTGCTTTTGATTGCTCTTACTCGAAAACATAAGTGCATTATGTTTCATGAGTTCTCGTTTGGCTGCTGCATTCATGCATTTACAGACACGATCTGATTATATGCTACAAATGCTTTAAGAATGACAACGGGATTAGAGTTCACTTCAGCAAGAGTTGCCTGCCAAGCAAATAAACAGGAATGTAAATATGAAGTCAGTGTAGTTGTCATTTGTCATCGGGACAGTCTGTTTGAAGACATTTCTCCTGTGTAAGATTGTATCTGCTTCATTACCTCCATTACCACGGCCCATTTGCCTCATATCCAAATAAGGGGAATCGAACCCGACCCAAGACATGGTCCCCTAAGTCTTACTTAAACTGCTACTAGATCGCTCTCTGTCCCTCTCTCTTCTCTCTCTCTCTCTCTCTCTCTCTCTCGCTCTTCCTTTGGCTTCTGTATTCCATCAGGAAGAATGTAAAGACACTACTCATTATTTGGGAACATGGTTGATGATGCATCATCTGGCCCGAATGGGAAACGGTAAGTTGGCCAAGGATTTTTTTCTTAAATATACAGTACTAGTCAAAAGTTTGGAAACGATTCAATTTTTAAATGTTTTTAATGAAGTCTCTTATTCTCATCGAGACTCAATTTATTTGATCAAATATATAGTGATAACAGTCATCTTGTGAAATATTCTTACAATTTGAAATCACTATTTTTTGTTGGGACAGATTTTAAAATGTAATTTATTCCTGTGATCAAATCTGAATTTTCAGCATCAGTCTTCAGTGTTACATGATCCTTTAGAAGTCAATCTAATATGCTGATTTGCTGCTCAGTTGTTATTATTGGTGCTTAGTTATTAATAAAGGTTCTTGTTATTATCAATGTTAAAAATATTTTTGCTGCTTAATATTTTGTGGAAACATTTGTTTCAGGATTCTTGAAATAGAATCTTTTGTAACAAATGTTTTTACTGTCAGTTTTGAACAATTTAATGCATATTTGCTGAATAAAAGCATTAATGTCTATTAAACATACACACATTTGTAGTATATCATGTTGTAGTATATCATGGTTTATGCATAAATATTAGGTACCACAACTATTTTCAACTGATAATAATAAGAAATGTTTCTTGAGCAGCAAATCAGCAGATTCGAATGATTTCTGAAGGATCATGTGATACTGAAGACTGGAGTAATGATACTAAAAATTCAGCTTTGCATCACAGGAATAAATTACATTTTAAAATATATTACAATAGAAAACAGTTATTTTAAATTGCAATACTATTTCACAATATTATAATGTTTTTACTGTATTTTTGAGCTCATAAATGCAGCCTTGGTGAGCATAAGATACTTCATTAAAAACATTTAAAAATCGTAATATTTCCAAACTTTTGACAAGTACTGTAGATATATTGAATACGTCTTGAATATATATCTTGCGTGCTTTGAGCACCTTTCTGACGAGTATGGATTTTTCTATGATCACATGAGTGCTTTGTTTTAAATGTCTAGTTTAGAGTTAAGTATTGCATTTCTGCTTGTGCTTTGCTGTAATGTTAGTAACATGATCTTTCTGTGGTGAGGCTTGCGAACAGGGTTTGGAGTGAAAGTTTCAGTGTGACATCATGAGAAACAGGATGAGATAACAGTATCCCACTGAGAACCTCATTTCTCCTTAATAAGATCCAGCTTTACTCTGTCACTGTGCCCTTGTAGCTTTATAGGGCTGGAGGAAATTCAGATGTTCATTGCTCTTAACCTTTCTGTTTTTACCCAGAGGCCCTTTTAATATCTCAAAAAGCATACTTAACATTTGAAGCATCAGGATGATGCTGCATGACTTTTCCTAATCTTACGAGAACGGCTCATAGCAAAATGTCAAGTTGATAACGTTAATCACACATCTGCAGAAAATGTTATATTATACTTGGAGTCTTAGAGATCCAAGCTATAAAACAAATATAATGATTTTTTTTTTACAAAATATTTTTGGATTCTGTAGCCGTTCACTCCTGACAGATATTTAATTTGATTTATGTATTGTATATCAGTCCGTGTACATGTGCGTGGCACGCAACTGTAAAGATATCTGTCTAAAAGGTTTTAAATGGGTCAGAGGTAATAGAACTGAAAGAGCAAATTAGAGGTTAATTAAAAAAATTACTATCATTATTAAACTTAAAGGGATAGTTCACCCAAAAATGAAAGTACTGTCATCATTTACTCGCCATTGTCAAGTCATTGAGCTCCTATTTTTATTTTTGGTTCCCAGTGTTCTTTAAAACATTTATTTTTTACAAGGCAGACATATTTTTATGTTCTGCAGAAGAAAGTAAGTCATACGGCTTAGGAACGGCATAGGGATCATAAATGATAACAGAATTGTAATTTTAGGGTTAACTATCTCTGTAAAGTCAGTCTCAACAGAACATGAGGGTTAAAACGGGCTTCGTCTTTACTTTTCACTGCCTTTTCAGCTGGAGTATAAACATACTGTACAAACAGTGTGCGATCTCTGGCTCTCTCTTCTGGTGTTTGCCTCATGCACAGACTTTGCTTTCACGTGCTGCAAGCGCACAGCCAAACACACAAATGCACATGCCAGGGAACTGCGATAAGCGATCGTAGAGCGCGTCCTGGGGTTTGTTGAGACGTCCCCATGTGAAATTCAACTGGAGATTATGAAGCACTCGGGGCCCCACCTCTCTCTGCTGTGTGCCAGAATAGCACCAAGTCCTCCTAAGACATCAGGGTCACTGAGCGCTCCTTAATGGCCTGAACCTGCCTCCAGGCTTACAGCAGGCCACATCCACGGTAAATCTCGCATGTGACTCTTACACAAGAAAAGCTGCTGTGGACTTAGCTTTTAGGGGCCCAGGGATCAATCGAAGGTTCTGAGATGGATTTGCAAGGAGTTCAGTGAGTAAGCTAAAGGCTTTTTCATTTTCTGTTTGATATTAAATGTTAAATTTTGCATACTGTGCTAATTTCGGTCATGTCAGAGTTTATTATTAGCCGTTGGCTGAATATGAATGTGACATGGATTGTTGAAGGTTCACTATTGAAATGGGATTCAATAGTGAAATGTGTGTTTTCAAATATGAAGTGTGTCAAATGTGAATCAGTTAACAAATCTGCAAGATTTTCACTTTAGTCATCATTTTCATTTAGTCGGGTTTTGAATAGGTTCAAGCTGAGCTTTGAGTGAGGGAGACTATCAGCAATCATTGTTAAGTGTGCAGTTTCCTGAGCAGATTTAGGGTCCCCCTGTGGTTCAGTTTATTTGAAGTTGAATTGTGGGAACTGGCCTCTCTATTGTCACGCAGTGGTGCTGCTCAGAGCCGTTTACTGTCTGTGTGTGTGTCTGTCAATAACTAAGCATTTTTTTGGGGTCTTATGGGTGTTAGACGTAAGCTGCTCTAGCATGGTGGGCATTGTTTCTCAATGTGGCAACAGCGCTGAAGTGATGGGCGGTCCATTTCCTGCATTCCTTATCAGAGATTAAGAACTGAAGATCCCATTTTTCATTGCTTACATCAGATGGGTGTAACAAATCTAACGTTCATTTTTAAAAGCACAAATCCCATGTTTTTTGTTGTGATATTATAAATGTTTGATTAAACTATTGTCTAGCATAAAATTCCAGTAGCATGAAAGTCACTAGTTTAAATGAAATGTCTATATCTCGACCTCCTTGTCTGTAACAAATAAAATCATATCAAAAATCTGACAATTTTGGCATAATTGGTACATTTACATTTATTAATTTGGCAGATACTCTCATTCAAATGAATTATAGTTAAAACAAAATATTTGTTGCACGTTTTTCAGAGTCCATTACTACATTACTTGAAATTGTAAAGTGAAATAATTTGGATAATTTCTTTAAAAGACAAGCAAACAATCACATACATTTTCAGCTATTTTTGTTGACTACATCATGCTCAAGCATTCAACCTTGTTAATTAAGTTATAGTAAAAAGGCTATACAAATATGATAAAAAGAAGTTTATCCCAAACTAACCTGCTAAAAATACTTGGGTCTAACTTTAAGATGTATGTATTTAAATTGCATATAAAATTTCCATCCAAATGGATTACACCGATAACGTAATCTGATGCATATGTCAGCCATACATGAATTAAGCAGGTTTAGGGCTAAACATATGTTTGAGTGTAAACATTCTATTTTCTTTTCATTTTTTTTTTAGATTATTATTTAGACTTTAAGGCTTATTTGTTAAAAGAACTACAAAATCACAAAATGTAAACTGTGTTTAGATAAAATAACAAGGTTTCAAAAAATGATAAAATGACTTGTATATTATTACTGAAGTAGAAGACCAGCATGTTCTGAAGGTTAAGCACCTCTACTGACCATTTGTTGTAAAAGCGTTTAAAGTAGAATTGAACCTTTTTATTTAAAGTTCTTAGGGTCTCACCAAAATAAAACCAAAAGCCAATAATTGCTATCAAAAATAACAAACACCTGCTGTTTTGACAATATAGGATTACATAGGGTTCCTCCCGTGCTGCACGTAGTTGCTCCTGTCAGGTGCGTAACGCTCGGACAGAATCGTTACGTTTGACAGCTGGAATCTTGTGAATGAAACCGAACTATAAACAGTCATGTTTACAGCAGCAGATATCACTAAAACTGGAACTCTGCCACAGGCTCTCAAATCTCTCCAGTCATGTTTCCATAAGTGATTTTCCTCAGAAGAAAACATTATTTCATGCGTACACTTCTCTTCATGCTTTCTGAGGCTGGTTTGTTAGTAGGATACTGGATAGCAGGAATCATTTTTCCACTGTAGAGTGCTTGATAAATGCCATGGTCCTCAAGCATAAACTGCTTTATGTAACATTGGTTCTCTCATGATAAGAAAATCTGTATCGGCAAAGATATTTATGTTTCAGGCTATCCAAACAGAATTAATTGATGTGTGATTGGCTGAAGCCAGCATTGCCTGGAAAAGAGGACAACGCTGGCGTGGACACAAAATATTTAGTGAGTTCTGAAGAAGGACAGACATTCATCAAGTAAGAGGGAGGGGAGGTCATATAAGACTAAAGATCAGGACCAGGTTTTGGGATGGCTCTCTGCCTGGATGAAAGGCCTGTCATGTGTTTTTTTATTTTGCTGGTCAGTCCTGTTTTAAAAACTCGTTCAGTCTTCCAAACAATAAAAAGGATCAACATAACCTGTGCACCAGACCTGAATGAATTTCTCAGGTTTGCATATTCTTTCATTTTCATTATTTCAGAAAGTAATGATTATAAGTCCTGTGCAGTTCTCCATATTTTGGCTTGTTCTTGTGGAAACTTTATCAAAGAGTTACTGGCACGACTCTAACCTCAACACATGATTGTTCTTGGCAGAATGTGTGTCACGTTGGATTAATGCTTTGAGGAAGTTATTAGGCTAAGCAAAGGCCCTGATACACTCGTTTTTCACCCAGGGGTAAAAGAGGTTAGTGAACATCCCAATGCCATCCACATTGCTGAGAGCCACATTTAGATGAATATGTAAATATGTGCTGCGTGTTTTATCAGTAACAAAATAAACACAGCAAAAATGACAGGAGAGAAAAGAGCAGTTAAGAAAGCATCTATTTATAGCGATGTGGGTATGTTTGCCCTAACTCTGGAATTTGGCACTCCAGTCAAGTCAAATATTGTTGATGTATATAGTGCTTTGTGCAATAGATAGCTTTAAAGCAAGTATCTTTAGAGTATTAAACATGAAAAAAAACGGTGTTAGTTTAGCTTTCAATTAGAATTACTCCAAATGAACATGGTTTTGGCCCAATTTTGTTTGAAATGACGTCATACCAGTTCATTCTTCGATTTTGCTTGAAGTATATTGGAACCTTAATGCTCTTGTAACATATCTATATTTGATCTTTGTATTCTATTATATTCTCTTCTATTCATTCATTAATTCATTAATTCATTCATGTTTTTATTTATTTATTTTTGTATAGCTTCTGGTTTGTTTGTTTATACAGAATCTATTTTATTTATAGTTTTTTCATGGACTTATCAGTAAAAACAAGTCCAAGAAAAATTCTTTCTAATAAATTTATTTTCTTCTTTTTATGATCAGCTATTATTTTCTGGATACAATTATGTATTAATTAAAATGTTCATTGTAATTAGAAAATCCTTGGTCAACCAAACTGAGAGAAAAACAAAATTGTCTTGGATAACATTATCTTTTATTCAAAATGATGTCACACCACTTAGTTCTTTGATTTTGTTTAATGTATAAACGGGTCATGAACTGCCTTTTTAAATGATTTTGTACTGTTCTCTGAGGTCCACTTATAATGTTATCAAGATTTTTACATAAAAAACATCATAATTTAGAAGTAATAGGCTATTTTCTGTCCTGTTTTGACCCCCTCATCAGAACGCTTTGTTTGAATAGGTGTGGCGGATTGTAGACTCGGAAGTAAACGCCCACCGCTATGATTGGCTAACAGTTGTGTATGTTTGACAGCCTACAGCCTTCACAGATGGACACTGCTGTGATTTAGGTTAAAAATGCATAAATAGTACAGTACATATCAAGCAATCTATAATAACTGACAAAGCAATAGTGACCTCGTAATAAGTATTGTGCTTTGTTTGTAAATGAATCGGTGTTCTTACAGATGTGGTCTGGATCTTCATTAAAAATCAAATTAATCCACTCTTTCCTAATGTTGGGATCAGAAGGAAGGCAATGCAAAGACTGTTTTTCCACAACTTGGCACTGTACAGCGTCGTCTTGTCTTCGGAGCATCTTTATAGTTCGGTTTCTGTGTAAGTATTGTGCTTTGTTTGTAAATGAATCGGTGTTCTTACAGATGTGGTCTGGATCTTCATTAAAAATCAAATTAATCCACTCTTTCCTAATGTTGGGATCAGAAGGAAGGCAATGCAAAGACTGTTTTTCCACAACTTGGCACTGTACAGCGTCGTCTTGTCTTCGGAGCATCTTTATAGTTTGGTTTCTGTGTAGACCTGTGTTTGCCTCTCTCGTTATTTACTCTACATGCACAAATTGGTGGGCGGGGCTAAACAGGCAGAAGCATGCATTGATGATCTTCTGTGGAGGCGGGGTTTAGCCACACTATTACGTCACTATTACGTCATAAAGTGTCACATTCCACAACCTGTCGTTTTGGCAGATTGGATTCAATATAAGATGTTTTTAGGCTACGTTTACACTGTTGCGTTTTCATTTTAAAATGCATAACTTTTGCTACGGTTACACCTGTCGTTTACTCCAGCATTTTCAACCCTCGAAAACGGAGACTTTCGAAAAACGCTGCAGACCCCGTTTTAGCTTGAAAACTCCGGGGCTGCGTTTCAGTGTAAACGGACCAAAACGGAGACTTTTGAAAACAATGGCGTGGCTGCCCACATTCACCCTGCGTATCCTTGACGACTGTGTAAACCATAACATCATGCTCATTGTTGTACCCGTATACATATCTATGTTTGTACCTTCATGAATGGTCTTGTGGCACGCGTTTTCGGTTTTGTGTTGTGGACGGAGAACGTTTCTGAAACGCATTGAAAACGCCAGTGAAGACGAGGATCGTTTTCATTTTAAAACACCGTTTTAAAACGAAAACGCACTAGTGTAAACAGGGCCTTAGACCAACGAGAAAGTTTTGAGTTCTGAAACATACAGGATGTTTTTATAGTATAATAACCGCTTACATGTCAAAAGATTTTGATACCTTTTAATGCTCTTGCAACATATACAAGTTTCGTCTTTGTGTTAGATTAATATTATTATTTATTATAGTTTTGCCTGATTTATTTTCTTCCTTTATGTTCTTCGTTCGTTCGTTTGTTCGTTCCTTCCTTCCTTCCTTTCTTACTTTGCTAGAAATAATTTTTCTTCAACTTATCAAAAAAAAAAAAAAATCACTTTTACCTACTTTTGCCTATTATAATTAGCTATTGTTTTCTCTGGCATAAAATTTGTTTGTTTTGATTATTTGACACAATTATGTTTTAATTAAAATATGAATTGTAAATGGAAAATCCTACATAGGCCAACCCAATTGAGAGATGCACAAAATTGTCTTAACAGTATAAGCATCTCCCATCAGATACATGCATATCTCACATACACACTGGTCCAGATTTGGCCCCTCTTCACTGTAACCCTAAACCACCCTACTTGTGCTGCTTCAAAACGATACAAACTCACTCCAGCTGAACCTTTTCAACTAGCCTGTCTGTGACAGCTGCAGCGATTGGGTCACATGAGACCTTGCTCTCAGTGTGCTAGAAGGGATCCTCAGGTCACCCCGTAACAACCCTGAGGATCCGTGCTGAGTCATTATGCCCAAGAGCAGCTCTGACAGCAAGCGCTCTGGGTGAATAAATCAAGCCCACTTCCAGTCAATAGCAATACTGACAGTTTGCGCTTCATTAGTGGTAGATTAATGCACAGCATTTCAGGCGAGATACGGTATATGACGGGCTGTGGAGTAAATGCACTGATTAGATGCGTGTCAGGTGGGCTGTGTCACTGTTGTCAGGGGCTTTTTACAGAGTGGGTACAGAACAAATGAAAAGGGCTTGATTAATGTGCAAATTCAGCTTTATCATGCAAATTAAATTTTCAGTCAGCTGAATCAGTTGTTAGATGGGTTGAAAGGAGACAGCATCTTGTGCTTAATTGTTTGTAGTTCTTTGTTCAATACATTGCTAGTTCATCCAGAAATGAAAATTCTGTCATTATTTACTCGCATGTAGCTCCAAACTAGTTTTGTTTTTATGCCTTATGTTAGGTTATTGTGGTGTATGGTGTTTTCTTTTACTTTGTTTTGTTGTCCTGCTGTTTTGTTATGTTGCCTTTTTTGTTTGTTTGTTTTTGTGTTTTTTATGTTTTGTTGTGTTATTGTGGTGCTTTGTTTTACTTTGTGTTTTCATTGTGCTGTTTTATTGTTTTGTTGTTTGTGGTGTTTTGTTTTGTTGTTATGTTTTGACTTTGTTTGTTGTTTTGTTGTTTGTGTTATTTTGTTTTGATTTGTTGTGTTTTTGTTCAAATAATCTAAATGCAGCTTTTTCATTAAATGACGGTTTATAGTTACTACTATTCCTTTTATGTATTATCAAGCTGTTGTTGTATAATGGTAGTTTTCCTTGATCATTACTTTATGGTGTCTGGCATAACTATTTCTTTATTCACAAATAGGCTTCCAGAAGAAATAAAGTCACTTTGTGAGATATACTGCTGATAATGAGAGGTATACAGTCATATTGTATTATATAAAGTCACAATTGTGAGATCTCCTATAGGGACGAAAAGGAGAGATATATTGCGAAATATACAATAGAAATGAGATATAAAGTCATGATAAACATTTTATTTCTTTTAAAATGGGTTTCCATACTAAACTGATTTAAAATGAGAATATTATGCAATTATATTTTGCATAGTTGTTGTGCATGTGTTAGAAGGCAGCACTGTACTCAGCTGCTGTGTGTCAGTCATTCTCAAGGTATTCTGGCCATTCCTGCGTGTCTGCAGCCTCAGAGCCGGACTGAGACACTCTGACCCTGCCAGCTAGAGTTTCAGCCCTTGTGCTGCAGTGACTCTCTCTACAAAGCACCTCATGGAATAGTGGCTATAGAGAGCACAGAACATCAAGACAGGGTCAACGATGAAGCTTTGACAGACTGAGAAACAAGGGGCCCAAACTGAGCCAACAGGATTCTCATGGCTTCCATAATGAATGTTTTTTCAATGAAATCTGGTTTAGATAATCATGACACAATGACATCAGACACTGAAGTGATTTCATTTAGGTCCCGGTTAACATGATAATAATACAACTGAATTTGACACATTGATGGTTTGTTTGAAACTGGTGTTATATTACATGTTACAAAAATGTTACAAAAAAACGAAAGTTAAGTTCTGCCCAGAGACTGTCACCACCTCCATTTTCACAGGGCAGTTAGAGGTAACTCACACACCTGCTAGCGCTGTGGTCAGATGGGGACATGCCAGTGAGAGAGAGTCAACGCTTCAGCATTTATGTCAATGAAAGGATTGAGAATCATGCCATACTTTGTGAGGCTTTCTATAGACAGACACGTTCTGCATCACTGAAGCATGCAATGTTATTGCTTTCCTAAGCTGACAGTTTTAACATGAATCAGCCAACAACCATCTAGAAATCCTCTAGTAACTACTAAGATCACCCCCCCCCCCCCCCCCCCAAAAAAACCCCTGCACACTTAAAAAGATTGATTCTTTATTGGTATCTGTAGTTCCATGAAGAACATTTTTATAGGACAAAAGGGTCTTTATGGTGCAAGAAGATTCTTTAGATTTTTTTTTTTAATGTTCTTCACACTAAGAACAGGGTTTTAATTGGATGCAGAAAGTCTTAAATTTGGCATAATTGTTGCATGCACTTCAAAAAATACATATCTTCCTCAGTATTTTTGTCTTGTTTTCCAATTCAAATATCTTAAGTCAGTATACATTTACTTGAGAGGCAAAATGAAGATACAAAGTTTGAAACTGAACCAAACTGAATAAAACTGAGATTATACTTAAAACAAGAACAAATATCTGAGCTATGAACACTTGTTTTGCCTTTGAATTAAGTTAATATTTGTTCATGTTTTTATCATAAACTCACTTCATTTTGATATGTTTCTCAGAAAACAAGACGACTTATGTCATTTTGCCTCATGAATCTTGATTTAAGAATCTTTTAGACATTTGCACTGGAAACAAGTCAAAGGTACTTGGGAAGAACTGCACTTTTTTTGCAGTGAGATTAGAAGGTACAGTAAAAGTTATTTTCATATTCTAGTGGGTGGGGTTGGAGCTATTCATTCTCCATAAGGTGTTTCTTTTTTTTAGTAAAATGAATTAAGAAATTGAGATCTGTTATGAACTGTAAGTGTCGCTAATACAACTTAAAGTGTGCTCCCTAGAGATTTACATTTAGATAACGTGTATTGTGTTCCCTTCAATATATTCCTTACATTTTCTTTACTTGGTCTTAAAAAGGTCTTAAAAACTTTAAAATTTGCCTTCATAAAACCTGCTGAAACCCTGTAAGAAAATAATGGTTCTATGGCATCACTGTGAAAACCCCCTTTTGAATCCTTTATTTTTGCATTATGAACCATGACTCTTTAGGGCCTTTCGCACCGCTTTAGTTCCAGAACTAAATGTACAGTACTAAAGTACTGGGACGATTTTGCACAAACTGTTTCCCAGTACCATTTAAAGGGTTGCATTTGCACCGAGAGTGTGTACTAAGAAGTGACGTAAGCCGGTCGACAGCTTTCGTTATTTGTGCGCGGCGTTCAACAATGGAAACAAAGAAGAACAACATTAACAACAGGAGGATGGAGGACGCTGTGATCGGAGCTATGTTTTTGTTGTGTGGTTGTGTGGTTTCACAATAATGGACATGGAAAGTCGCCGTATACGTAAAGCGATTGAAAGAACGGAAAGGAGGACTAAGAATCTCCAACGACAACTGGCAGTGCTACATTTGCTACAAGTGCCTGCACTTCAGCATCCGTCCATCTATCGCTCTTCTCCACTTGCGAAATAAGTTGACACAATGTTTACAGTATGTTTACACAGTGTTTTAAATCATGGCGGGTGAGGGCGTTTTCATACTCGTTTGGCCAATCAATGTCTACTTACGTCACGATTAGTACCAGTTGTGCTGGTTAGACCCTGCTCCGGAGTAGGAGCTAATTTGGTTCTCGAAAAAGGCAGTCCGGTACTAAAATCGCGCCCAGTTCCGGCGGTGCGAATACGCCAAAAAGGGGGTAGTTCCACAATTAGTTCTGGTACTATGAAAAGGTTCCCGCAGTGCGAAAGGCCCTTTTGAGAACCGCATCTAGTTAGCATCTGTGCTGTTGATTTTAAAACCAAAAAGAATGAGTGTCAGACTTCAGGCGGCTGGTGAACGTGCAGATTTTAGTCCCTAAGGTCCAGTTTAAGATCTGACAAAAGCAGACTTCGCTTTTATCATGAGCAGTGCAGGAAACCCATCCCATTAAAGAGTAATTATAAAGGACCATGGCTCTATGGCTCAGGGAGGGGCTTCTGAGGACTGCCAGTTTTGCAAAATCATTTTTCAGATAAGCAGACAGTTTGCTTAGTGCTGTAGTTTAACGTTTGGAAACAATGAGGCCCATTTTACAGGTGCAGTACTTGAAGTCCTGCATGTTTGCACAGTTTCTACATCAATCAGTAGTGGAAAACAGCCTTAGTACAGTATTATTTCATGCACATTATAGGTGTATTATCCAGCTTGTAATGCATAATATATGTAAAGAATAAGTGATGGCGGATCATTGAAGTATTGGAAATGAATGTAGACCCTGCGTCTATGCACCAGAATATAAGTTTGTAAACATGATATAAAGAATTTAGTGAAGCATTTATACTTCTAAGCATACAGTTACAGAACTGAAAGTTTGTCAACCAATGAGAATCAACAACGCTGTGGTATAATTTATGATAATGTGCTATGACCATGTCCATTGTCCATTGGTTATCTGGGGTCTGAATAAAGTTGACTCATGGATTAACTAATCAAAATAACATGAAATATTTAGAGATCAAATGCCATACTTTGTTGGCAGCAACTCAAAAATGTGTTTGCCTTTGCCTTTTAAGCATACAGTGATGACATGTTCTTTACTTAAGTACACTAAAGCAGGTTTTCTCTTCTTGATTAAAACCTCATTAACACAGTTTCAAAGGAGTGTTGCCTCGTTACGTAAGTCCTCATCTTGATTAGGGTTTTTTTGTTGTCTTTTTGTTTGAAGTGAGAAAAATGAGAAACGGAGCAATTGACTTGCTAAGCACTATCAAGAATCTTTCATCCTGGTTGCTATGGTAATAAGCTCATTTTTCCTCTGTGGTGAGCGTGAGCGCAACACTCTGTGTGTCCAATTAAAGACGTTACTCACCTCACTCTTGAAATATTGCATCTGCTGATTGTTTTTCTAGGGCTCAGACCCAGAAGTGTGCAGTTTGCACATATTTTTAAATAAAAAAATAAAAATACATGTTTCTTCCTGACATATATAAAATGTTTATATATATTTTATGTCAGGAAGTAAAATATATTTGTATTTTATTTATTTATTTAATGCCATTTTTGTGCAAACTATATATACAGTGGTAACAGTCAAACATGGCGGTGGTAGTGTGATGGTCTGGGGCTGCTTTGCAGCTTCAGGACCTGGACGACTTGCCATAATTGATGGAACCATGAATTCTGCACTCTATCACAAAATCCTGAAGGAGAATGTCTGGCCATGAGTTTGTGACCTCAAGCTCAAGCGCACTTGGGTTATGTAGCAGGACAATGATCCCAAACACACCAGCAAGTCCACCTCTGAATGGCTCAAGAAAAACTAAATTAAGGTTTTGGAGTGGCCAAATCAAAGTCCGGACTTAAATTCGATTGAGATGCTTAAACAGTCCATTCATGCTCGAAAACCCTCCAATGTGGCTGAATTAAAACAATTCTGCAAAGAAGAGTGGGCCAAAATTCCTCCACAGCGATATGAAAGACTCATTGCCAGTTATCGCAAACACTTGATTGCAGTTGTTGCTGCAAAGCGTGGCACAACCAGTTATTAGATTTAGGGGGCAATTACTTTTTCACGTAGGGCCAGGCAGGTTTGGACAGCTTTTTTCCCTTAATAAAAGAAATCATCATTTAAAAACTGCATTTTGCATTTACTTGCATTATCTTTGTGTAATATTAAAATTAGTTTGATGATCTGAATCTTTTAAGTGAGACAAATATGCAAAAAATAAAAAAAACAGGAAGGGGGCAAAAACCTTTTAACACCACTGTATATATTATTCAACAAGGATTCATTAAACTGAAAAAAAGTGACAGTATAGACATTTATAATTTTACAAAATATTTATATTGTGATTAAATGCTGTTTTTTGAGCTTTCTATTCATCAAAGTATACTGATGCAAAATCACTGTAACAGTTTCCACAAAAATAATAAACAGCATAACTGTTTTCAGTGTTGTTTAATGAGAAATGTATCTTGAGCAGCAAATCAGTATATTAGAATGATTGCTATCTAAATGTGACGCTGAAGACTGGAGTAACGATGCTGAAAATTCAGCTTTGCATCACTGGAATAATTTTACAATTAAAATCTAATCAAATAGAAAACTTTTGTTTTAAATGGTAATAGAATATACAATATTACTGATTACTCCATTTTTGTTCAAATTAGGGATGTCAACGATTAATCGATGATCGATTAATTGTCGATAAGAGATACAATCGATTAAAGCTACCGGTGGTCGATTAAGCAGTTTAATTTTGGGCTGCGTGCGGCTCATGTGCAAAACACGTGCGAGCGGCTGTGCGTGACGGTGACGGTATATAAATGCATCATCATTCATTCATAATGTACAAATTAAGCTTTTAATGTGATTTAAACTTTAAAAGTACATTAAAATAGAAACAGATAGGCTATTCATTCCTACAAATTAAGTACTGGTCATAATACTCACATAAAAATGTTTCATGTGAGCAACAGTGTGTTTTGCTGCAGCAGCGCTGATGGAAGCGGTTCACTGACTGCGCAGCACAGCCACACGCTCCACAGTTACGTTTGGGATCATTTTATTTTAAATGCCATTATGTCAGTTGAAAACATTGCAGTTGTGTTTTAAAATACAACAACGAGCACCACGAAACCATTTAAAGAGGTGCGTTCAGCGGTCTTCGTGACGGGATAGGAAACACTGACTCAACAAAGTAAAATGATCTCAAACGTACGGCGCACTCTTTTCATTTTATCAAATGATCATAATCACATTTATTCATTTTACAATCCTGCTACTAGCATTTCATTCAGACTAAAACCCCTTTAATTTGGGTGAGAAATAGAGAATAGAGAAACATTTTTTTGGAGTGGCTTTTACGTATCATGTCATGCTGGTGACTCCGTGCCGCTGCAGTAGATGCATTTAGCAGCATTAAGGTTAACGATTAATCTAATGTAATTGATCGTTAATTTAAATGACGATCAATCATGGAAATGATCGAAAATTGACATCCCTAGTTCAAATAAATGCAGCCTTGGTGAGCAAAAGAGATTTCTGTGTAAGAAACTTCTTTCAAAAATATTCAAAATCTTACTGACCCCAAACTTGTGAATGGTGTATATATGTGGAATATATAGTCAATGTTGTCAGTGCAAGTAAAAATCTGAAACTTCTGTGAATAATACCTTTACAATTACTGTAATTTACACATGCTTTCTGTTTTTGTTCTTACATTATAAACAACCTAAGTGAAAGGTCTTCAAGGTTCTGTGCTTTGATTAGCTTTTTGCATTTTTTTTTCTTAAGCTCAGAGCAACTGCTATTTGCCTATGTCACATTGCATCGATGCTGAATCCATTTAACCAATGAGAGTGGTTTAAGTCTCATCAGAGCCAGATCCATTTGGGGAGAGAGGTGGCAAAAAAGCTGGGTCAATTGTTTCAGCGGAAGGGCACAGACAACAGCTGTAATGACTTTCCTGGAAGCAGCTGGCAGAAATGCTGTCTGGGATCACTAATGGTGAAATAATGCTCTTATTTGGTGCTCTTTCTCTAAGGATAAATTTGATGGCAAGACCTGGGATTGTTGTTCTCGATTTCTGCTTTTATTGGGCTGATCATTCAGCAGTTACTAGTTCAGAAGAGAGGTCTTTTTTAACTCTTATAGCTTCCTGTTGTTATCATTATTAAGGAACCGGCTGTTGTTGGTTCCTTGGGTTGTTCACATTGACAGCGATTAAATCACTGCAGAGCACCAAGTCAAAGATTATTAAAGAAGCGTAGATGGCGACCTCCATGTCTATTAGGGGTGGCACTGACTAGTCAGCCAGTTGATTAGTTCTGCCACTAGTTGAGCTTATGTAGTTAGACCAGTGGTTCTCAATCAGATGGCCTCCGCAAACTTCCAGGGGCCCCAATATGTCCTAAATTATTTAAACTTAGTTATATCAACATAGTCTTAATTAAAGTGCTTGAAAAAATCTTAAAACAAATATTTAAGTAAATCACAAAAAATTGAGATGTAAAAGTGTATTAAGATATAAAAAGCAAAAATGCCTATTTGGCAATATTTCTATTTTATTTATTTTTTTAAATCATGCCACATTGTAGTCATTTGTTCCCTAAATCTAATTAAATCAACATGAGGGAATAAATTAATACAATGTTGCTGTGATTTAATAAAACAATGGAATGAATTAAGTCATAGGAACGAATTCTTAATTTGTTGCCACATTGAATATATTTTTGTCTGCATGTCATGTACAGGGCTTCGTATAACACTTGTCTTACTTTCGTTAACAAAAGTTCTAGTTTTTTTTTTGTATGTGCAGGTTTTGACAGCAAGGTTTACACACATCAAAAACACAATACAAATATAGACATTGCATAAACATTTAGTTGTTCAGCAGGATTAATAAATACATAATATGAACATATCAAATATTAAAAAAAATACAGAATATGTATACATATAAATATATATAAAGAAAGATAAAAAAAAAACAAAGGCCAAAGAAGATTTATGCAAAACCAGTATAAACATGCATCACAATGGGGCAATCTTCAGATTTTCAAGCTGAATACTGTATTCCCAAGGTTAATAAATGTGTTTGTTCCAGTGAGAAAAGGGTCTCATATCTTGTAAAACTTAAAAGGCTTGCCTTTTAATGCAATAGAAAAGACTTCATATGGAGTAAGAACTTCAGCTGTATTTATCCACTAGTAATTTAGGGAATTTGGTCTGTTATCCAACATAGAAGTATACATTTGAGAGCATAGTTTAATAGTATTTGAAGAAGATGGGCTCCTTGGAATTTGAAGGGGAATTCTTGACTTATACCTAACAGACATGCTTTTAATATAAGTGAGTTTGTAATTGTAGTATTTTATTTAATAATAATGAATTTACCATTTTCAAGCATTTTTTTTTCCTTTTTTTTTTCAAAGAAAGGGAACGATGTAAAGATCTAATGTTAAAGATCAAAATAAAAAATGCAGATCCTGACAAATATCTTGTAAAATATGCAGTGTAATCGGTAATATCGTTGTTGTTACAAGTTTATTAAAGGTAGGATAAGCAATTTTTCAAAAACGCTTTAGAAAACTGATTCGGGCCGAATAGCAAAACAAACTTGTAGCCAATTAGCAGTAAGGGGCGTGTCTACTCATGATGTGGAGGAGAGAGTGCTCAGTGCACAGGACAGACATTAGCGAGCCGAGCGACAGAAAGATCGAGATGGCGAATAAAAAACAAAAGAGGAAAACGTCTGCGGAACAAAAGAAGGCTGAAGGCAATAAGGCAAGAAGTAGGACCCGTGTAAATATCGGATCAGCTTTCCAGCGCTGGAGAGAACTCAAGGAGCGGAAGGCCTGCGATCGGACGCCGAGGTTGCTTTGTTTCTTCTCGATAGGTGACTAACACTATGTCTGCGCCGCAACAGCTAAAGTCTGTCTAGTACACTGGACGCGACAAAACGATCACTGAAAATCATTTGAAATTTGTGTCAATACGTCATGAATAGAACGCAGCAGCAGTTTTCTGTCGTGGATTTGTCGTGCCACGCCGCATCCAGTGTAGACCATAGATATGTATATATATCTATGGTGTAGACAGCATCACTGATTATAATGAGTTCTATAGTATTTTGTCGCGCCACTCGCATTCGGTGTAGACACAGTGTAACATTGGTTTTGCTTTGTTTCAGAGAACTAATCATTGCCTGTGTTGCGTACGTATGTGTGGGGTGGAGCTATGAAAATAGGGGCGAGAACCTTTTGGGATAGGGGCGTGTTTGTTTTGGTGATTTTAAATGTCAACATTGGCTACCAGAAATCACTTACCCCACCTTTAATCGGTGGGAAAATTTCCTCACCGTGGCATCTCTAATAGGAGAGCATTCATATGTTGTCTTGTGAAAAAAGGCTGAGATAGCCCTGGGTTCGACAACCTCAGACAACATGTTCTCTGTTTAATAATACAAAAACATCAACAAACATGCATTGCCATTGTCTCTCTTTTCTACAGATTGACCATGTTGATCCTACCCTGAGTCCTGAGGTCTATCTCCTGCACCCGTCCAGAAAGCTGCTTGCCCAGGCTGTGTCATGGCTGCAGGTCTCCCTGTTGCAAATTAGATTCAGGGCCTGCCTTCCTAGAACCAGCATTGCAGCTCGTCTGAGCGGGGCCCTGCTGGAAGCCACAGCTGCTCTCGGGGCCCGAAGTTCTCTGCCTAGCTTCACTGTTGGCTCCACAGGTCGAGCGATGCTGAAAGGTAAAAAACCCACCAGTTTTGTTGGTGCTTCATGCTGATGTTTTTACGATTAAAGGGGAAATTAAAGGGTTACTCCACCCCAAAATGAAAATGTTGTCATTAATCACTTACCCCCATGTTGTTCCAAACCCGTAAAAAGCTTTGTTGGTAACACTTTACAATAAGGTTCATAAGTTAAACATTAGTTAATATATTAACTAACATGAACTAACCATGAGCAATACATTTGTTACTGTATTTACTAATCTACGCTAATGTTAGGTAATAAAAATACAGATGTTCATGTTAGTTCACAGTGCATTAACTAATGTTAACAAGATTTTAATAATGTATTAGTAAATGTTGAAATTAACATGAACAAAGATTAATAAACGCTGTATAAGTGCAGTTCATTATTAGTTCATGTTAACTAATGAACCTTATTGTAAAGTGTTACCGCTTCGTTCGTCTTCGGAACACAATTTAAGATATTTTGGATGAAAACCGGGAGGCTTGTGACTGTCCCATTGCCAAATAAATAACACTGTCAAGGTCAAGAAAAGTATGAAAGACATCGTCAAAATAGTCCATCTGCCATCATTGGTTTAACCATAACGTTATGAAGCGACGAGAATACTTTTTGTATGCGAAGAAAACAAAAATAACGACTTTATTTAACAATTCGTCTCCTCTTTGTCTCTCCGCATCACCGTAGCGTCATTTTGGAGAATATCCGCTGGATGCAAGCAGCTTACGCTATTCTGTGTCAGCTGCGACACAAGGATACGTTTTCTACATGTATTTACGCTTTGATTTGATTGAAAATAGCGCATCCGTGCAGCGCGGCTGACACAGAAGAGCATACGCTGCTTGCATTCAGCAGATATTCTCCAAAATGGCACTACGGTGATGCGGAGAGACGCAGAGGAGACGAATTGTTGAATAAAGTCGTTATTTTTGTTTTCTTCGCGTACAAAAAGTATTCTTGTCGCTTCATAACGTTACGGTTGAACCACTGATGGCAGATGGACTATTCTGACGATGTTTTTCATACTTTCTGGACCTTGACAGTGTAATTTACTTGGCAGTCAATGGGACAGTCACATGCCTCCCGGTTTTCATCCAAAATATCTTAAATTGTGTTCCGAAGGCAACTACGCTTTTACGGGTTTGGAACGACATGGGGGTATGTGATTAATGACAAAATTTTCATTTTGGGGTGGAGTATCCCTTTAACAACTGACTAACAACAATACTTTCTATTCACGTTGAACAGATAATAAAAAGACAACTTTAACGGTCTTTGTATTCCCATGTGGATGCCCCCCCCCCCCACGCTTAAAGGCTGTTTTTTTTAGTTTCTTTT
>NW_015505778.1:642876-674787 GCF_001515645.1 Sinocyclocheilus grahami | reverse complement strand
TCCCCCCCCCCCCCCCCCAGCTTAAAGGCTGTTTTTTCTATGTATCTTCAGTGTCTTTGTGGATCCTCTGGACAGAATTACCCAGGATTTGGTTGATTGGAATGCGCAGGTCATTCCCTAGAGATCACTAACTTTGTTTTTCCACATCAAGCCCACTAGTGTTGACTTGGGACACTGGAAGAAGTTGAGATTTTGGACTATTTAGAGCATTTATTTTCTTATCATTCAAATGCTACTTCATCTTTTCAAAGAAGTGTTCTGCGTTCAAAGTAATGCATTGTGGCATTCATACTTCTAACCGTTCTGGAATGATTTTCCACAGTGATTTCAGAAGCTAGTCTTTGTTGCAAACTTTGTCACAAGCACCACAATTACAGAGTAGAGTAATAGATAATACAAAAATAGTTAGATAATATTTTTTGCATGAGAATAATTGGTTTCTTTTGTTAACACAATCTTCTTTTGTGCAAAATAATGACTTTGCTTTATTATTGTGTTTTGTTTTCTTTCATTCTGAAGAGAACATAGCAGTTCTTTTGGCTGAAAGGTGATTCATGAGGAGGCCTCTTACAGGCGCCGCAGAAGCAGGTTATGAACTAATGAAAATCATCTCTGCTCCATCGAGGGCTGTGTAACGTGACCGACGCGGGGGAGAAGGGTGTCAGTCTCTGACTTCCTCAACCCTCGGCTCTCTCACTTTGGCCAGCCAAACGATTCAAACCATGCACTTCAAACGCCTGCTTTGATTTGCAAAAAGTCAGACAGTGCTCTCCCTTTAATTTGATTCTGGCCGCATTAGCTTATCACCTGGCGCTCATCCATTTAGTGTGTAACCTTCAAGCCCTTCGTGAGACATGTCGGTGTAAAACGATCCTCATTGATTCGAATGCATAGCGCTCTGGACTAATTCCAAGGTGACATGACGTCTGTGTGGGACCATGAGTCAGTGACCCTGGTATTCGCGGCCTCATAATTAAATACACAAGCATTATTTTTCTCTCGCGAGGAAGTTCAGGCATCTGGGCCAAAATGCAATCTGGCCCCTCTCAATGGACACCATTTTTGGGCTTTTTAAACATAGTGAGAGGTAAAGATGTTCTGCAAATTAAATGACACCAAAAATCTCATTGTGTGCTGAGCTTTAATAGCTGTTTTGGGCAGCAAAGTTGGTTGTAATCTGTAGTTTTAGACCGTTTTGTTGGGTCAGTCAGTGAAATGTTTTAGTTTTTGTGAAATGAACCTACGAAGCCATGGTGTATGTGGTTAATTTTTTACACCATACAGAAGTCTCATGTTTATTTTAGCAGATGGCAGCGTTGCGCACCTGAAATCTGTTTTACATGTTGTCCTATTTTCCTTTTAAAAAAATGTTTTTTTTTTCTTTTCTTTTTTCCACCATTCAAATGCAAACAGCTAGTAAAGATTGAGCTTGATGATGAAAAAGATATTTAAATCCTGCTTAACATAAAGTCATGAGGAGCTTTTGCACTGTAGCTGACTGTAGAATTTGATTTGCTTTTGATTCAGGTATGAATGAAACAAATTAGCATCAGGGCTGAACAATACGGATGGCCTGCCAACCGGGGGTATTTCAGGCCAGCCAGAACAGTCACTTGCATTTTCAGGGTGATAATTTTACATTTATTGGTCTTGGACATCCATTGTTTATGCTTTGCACAATTGGGTCATTCCATGTCAAATCAACCAAATTTCAGAAACTTCCCCGGCTCTAATTTTTGATTTTGCCAATATTTTTTCTAAAGAAAGATAAACATGTATGGTGATGAAAGTCAAAATATTAAATGTCACAGATGTGTATTTACTGAGTAATCCACTGTTTTGTAGAAGGTGGTCAAAATGACAATTTTCACCTGAAATTCTGAGCCAAATTAGCGGGGTAAAAATGACTTCATAAAGATGGCATCGACATTGTTATTTTTACACAGAGATTGGTAGGTCTATTAGTAAAATCTGTTGACTTTAGCAATCTTTGTTGCATTATGTGCCAATGGTGACTGTTAAAAAATTAGAAAAAGCACTTTTCATGTTTTCTTCTTCAAAGTTTGCATGCCTGTAACACAAGAAGTATAAAAGATATCTTAATGCCCTTTTAGATTTTGGGTCTTAACAAACTTTCCTTTTGCCATCTTCATTTTCAAGGCAATATTGGAATTTAAGTATGCCTCAAGAGTAAATTGTTAAATTGCGCACATTTTTAGTGGCCAAAAACCAAATGCGGGTCACTTTGCATAAAGATAATACTTACTTTCTGTTAAAGAGGAATGTCTGAAGAACAAATAATGTTGAAACTAGAAATGTATCTTTTATGGATCTTTTGACCCTCCTCTACAAAATAGTGGATTACTCCGTAAATATACATCCATGAGATTTAATATCTTGGCTTATATCACCAAACATATTTGTCTTTCTTAAGAAAAAATATTGACAAAATCAAAAATTTGAGCCGAGGACCTCTGGTTGAGTTGACACTGTGATGTATTCAACATTGTTGTTGTAAATCCTGCTGATTTGTCACCAAGATAATATTATTTAACTGGCTAACATAGATTTTAGGTTATGTCGATATAGAAAAATTTACTTTTACATTATTTACACTGTAGCTGTAATAATTTACAGCTTGCTTGCATATTTTCTTTTGCAAAATAAAATGGTAATACAATTTTTTTTAACAAAAAATAAAAATGTATATACTTTTCCATAGTCTGGGGTCGCTAAGATTTTTTCAGTGTTTTTAAAAAAAGCTTCTTCTGCTCACCAAGTCTGCATTTATTTGATCAAAGATGCAGTAAAAACAGTAATATTGTAAAATATTATTACAATTTAAAGAGCGGTTTTCTCTTTTAATATATTTTAAAATGTATTTTTTTTCCTGTGATGCAAAGCTGAATTTTCAGCATCATTACTCCAGTCTTCAGTGTCACGCGATCCTTCAGAAATCATTCTAATCTGCTGATTTGTTGCTCAAGAAGCATTTCTTATTATCTTATCATAATATCTTTCATTATCAAATAAATTGATACGTTTCATTAAATTCTGAAATGTACATTTATAAATGTATTTACTACCACTTTTGATTAATTTAATGTTTGCTTGCTGAATAAAAGTATTGCTTTCTTAAAAATCTTACTTAACAGTAACAGTAGTGTACATGAAAATGCATATTACTAGCACATAAAAAATGTATTTCTAAAAATAAAATCACTAATGAGGAAACAGAAGGTACAATTTTAAGAATCATTTATAATCTGAACATGTCTGTGGTCATTACGACCCTGCATACACCCCTTTTTCAACAAAATGATGCTCCAGCAGTTGAATGTGTTTGTGGTAATTGAGTTTGTTCTATTTGAAGTCTAGTGCTTTAGAGACATTACAAAAGATCCGTCTCTAAGATTCATCTCCCATCTTTACAGCAGCAAAATGTTTTATTAACCCCATCCACAGGGGGTCAGGTTCACAAAGGAAAGCTTTTTGTATGGGAGCAAACAGTTCTCCACTGAACACATTTTGAATATAGTGAGACACTCATTTGAGGAGAATTCTAAAATAACGATTATAATTGGGTTACTCAAAAACAATACAGCAGCATGCACACAGAGTTTCAGTGGTGATGAATAGAGGTGGACAGGAATAGCGGCGGCTGGGTCAGGTCAGGAGAACACACTCGCTCACGTATGTGCTGAATGAGAGGTGGCTCTGTGCTCGCAGAAAAAATGCAAACTCTGAGACAGTCATGGTGTGTTTATATGGCATTGAGATTTCTGACTGCACGCTGATGACGTGTTATGAGTGCATGTGCAGGAAATTGCAAACCTTCATCTATATCAAATGAAACTTATTTACTTTATTATCTTTTGTATATTGAGATGTACTGCTTAAATAATGAAATTAGAAAGTGTCCAGGGGCTTTTAAACTTGGAAAAACTGTCATAAAATTTGTCCATTCTTGACTTGTGCTCTTAATTCCAAGTCTTCTATACAATACATTTTTGAGAAAACGACTAAAATTTAAGTTGATATTTATTGGAAATTTTCTCATTTGCTATAGATCTCAAACTCCTCCACACTACATATTTAAACTTTGGTTATGACACAAAAGAACCAACAACATTTGGTGTCATTGACGTCAAACCTGGCATAGTGCCTCTTGACAGCCCAATTTTTTGACACCTCTGGAGGGGGAAAATGTGAATAATGACTTAAATTTCTGTCACAAATCTTTTGTGTGATTTCCAAGGTTTGCATGGTATGGGCTAATTTTATGACACTTTAATGAAAATTTTTGTCCACTTTGGAGCGTGACATCCCTACTTCACTGTTTGCTTTTGATGTATAGAAATGTGCAGCCTGAAAATTCTTTAAAATTTCTCCTTTTGTGTCATATGAAGGGAAGTCATACAGGTTTAGAATGACATGAGAGGCCAGATTAGGGCTGGGCGGTATATCGAGTTTGTATGATATATCAATATATATTTTTTATAATCGATATGGTATGAGGCAATGCTGTTTATAATGATATACAGTACTGTAGTTTGATATGACCACATCTGAAAAATAGCGAGTGGAAGACACTGTGTGAGCTGCTGCAGGAAAAGTGCATAATCCAATTTGTCCTAAATATGAAACAAGCTTTATATTAAGGGCTTTAAGTAACTCGTAAGATATAGTTAACATGTATAGTTTAAAGCTGCTTGCCCCGTCAAATGCTCTGACTGACTCATGTGCTGCTGACAGATACACTCACGCTGTTTAATGTGTGTGAGATGTGCTGTTTTCCTCAGTGCATAACTTACATTTCACAGGTGCATGAGCCTTCTGCTTTGCAATTCTCTGCTAAACTTTACAGACTTCACTGAACAAGCGCCGCAGCACGCATGCGCACCAAACAGACAGCGTGCAATGAAATAGGAGCGCAATAATTCTGACTTAAATATAGCTTATATTATGCTGAAATATTTGTAGTTGGACAATAAATGTGACAAATGTAGGTGTTTTTAGATTATAATTTTATAATGTATTGTGATTTTAACCATTTTTTGCACATAATATATAGGATAGCCTACATGGTTACATTTCACTTTATTTGTTTTCATAGCCTTTAATATGTATTTTTTCGTTGGACAACATTTGGCAGGATGTGAAAGTTGTTGTTTTTTTAAATAAAGAAATACTGAGATATAATGTATATTGTATATCGTAAATTTAGCCATATCGCCCAGCCCTGCGCCAGAATGACTGTGTTTCACAACAGTTATTGAAGTTGTTAGAGGTCTTTTCTATATTCAGCAACAAGGACTTTGACATGTCTTAAGGGATACAATTGATTCCAGTTGTTAATGGCTTTATAAATGCAATTCCTGTATCTACCGGACAGCTTTTCTCTGTGCTTAATGGAGCTTGGATGCATATGGACCATAAAGCTGTTGGATGAGCTCTTTTCTTCGATCAGTCTCTCTTAGGATGTACTGGGAAAGTTAATGATGGAAACGAGCATGCTAAAGCACATCCACAAAGTCTCATGCCCAAATTTAGGCTATAAAGTCATTGTTTGCCTATCAAGTTCTCATTGGACTCTTACCCAAGTCAACCGGCGAGCTCTTTACTGGTGATCAGAGCATGTTTGGGTGCTCGATTTCCTCGCCCTGCACTTAACACTATGTGTTGCTTTCATCTATGAGTAACATGACCTGCCAGGAAGGAGCAGCAGCCAATGGAGAGAGTAAGTGTGTGTGTGTGTGTGTGTGTGTGTGTGTGAGAGCAAGAGAGAGGGAGGGGAGTACGAGTGGCCAAACAGTGTGTGTGTGTGTGTGTGTATGAACGAGTGAGATATGCAGCGAGTCAGATTTGTGGTAGTAGAGAGCTGGCAGCTGCAATCGGGCTGAGTTTAAATGTGGCTGAGTGCCTCTCGCCGCTGCGGCGTGAAGCAGGGAGTCAGCGAGCCGACTGCCGCTCCGGCCACAACCATGAAACACTCCCACTCACAGAGGATGGACTACAGGCTGCTCAGTAAGTGACGCTTCAATTTGACCATACACACAACAGCAGGCAGTGCTGTCACTTGTGGAGTTATTTTCAATATAGAATCAATAGTGCTGTTCTGGTGGCCAGTGCTTGGTGTCAAGGACTAAAGTGTTGTGGTTTGTTTTTTGCTGTATAGAGAGTTAGTTATGTACTGTACTTGGCAGCTCGAGGTTTTTGGTGTATGAGACAAGAAAAACATTAGTCTAACACTAGTCAACAACCCTGGAAACACTGTTGTGGTGTTGATTTTTAGTAATATTTTATGCCAGACAGGCTGCTCAGTAAGTGACGCTTCAATTTGACCATACACACAACAGCAGGCAGTGCTGTCACTTGTGGGGTTATTTTCAATATAGAATCAATAGTGCTGTTCTGGTGGCCAGTGCTTGGTGTCAAGGACTAAAGTGTTGTGGTTTGTTTTTTGCTGTATAGAGAGTTAGTTATGTACTGTACTTGGCAGCTCGAGGTTTTTGGTGTATGAGACGAAGAAAAACATTAGTCTAACACTAGTCAACAACCCTGGAAACACTGTTGTGGTGTTGATTTTTAGTAATATTTTATGCCAGGTGTGCAATAATCAACAGGGAATATGCCTTAATGTTTGATTCAGGTTGCATAATTTGTTTGCGTTGAGAGCTGGCAGCCGTAGTCAAAAAGTCGGACAGGTTTGGTATGACAACAGAAATTAGTGATTGTCCCTTTAAAGGATGGAACAAATTCAGTGATAATATAGACAGTAGTTGAAGAAAAAAAGTCTGTGTAAACAGAAAATGGAAGAATAAGAATATGATTTAATTTAATTAATTTTATGTTTTATTTTATTGCATGCTTTCCTCACAATCCAGCCCTTTCTTCATTAATACATTAGGTTACGTAGATTGGGTCCTTTTAAACTGCCTTGCACCTAAAGTAAAATAATAAATAAAGCTTAATACTAAACTGAGCAATTGATTAATTCAAATATGTATGTAGTTTAATGGTACATCCACAAGTGATTTTGAAAGAGATTTCTATTTTGCTTGGTTGCAATGTTCTGTAGGCTTTCACTCTTTTGTTACACAAAATGAAACATGCTGCTCAAGGTTATTCTGAATGACTGTCTATTTCTAGTTTTTTCTTGCATCTTCATTTCAAATACTTTTTCTGAAGGTTGTAGAAGAGTCTGTGGGCATTTACCTTCATAACTCATTGAATACTGCAAATCTATCTGCTAATGTTTGGTACATGAAGCATTTACAGTATAATGTCAATATAGTATTAATAGA
Organism: Sinocyclocheilus grahami; assembly: GCF_001515645.1. Lineage (NCBI taxonomy): Eukaryota > Metazoa > Chordata > Actinopteri > Cypriniformes > Cyprinidae > Sinocyclocheilus > Sinocyclocheilus grahami. The sequence goes on along the minus strand of NW_015505778.1, from coordinate 667,480 downwards.
CTAAATCACCAGAGAGGAAAATTTATTGTGCATTTAAATGAGTGACATCACTTTTTTGTGATTAAAGAAATTTTGTTACAGTTTCCCTCAGTCTCCCCTACATGTTCAGGACCGTCAGTGTAATGTTTTTATGGTTTATATAGCTCTTTCATCCACCTAGGCAGTTACAGGTTAATTGTTTTGCAGAAGCTCTTTCTATTAATGATTTATTCTCCATAGGAGATGGGATACTAGGGATGGTAGTGTAAGTCAAACTCACTGGTTGTAAATCAAACATGCATAAACCGGACTATTTCTGTCCAAGACAAAGGCTCTTTTCTCCTAAAGCTCTTGACTGATTTTAGGCCGGCTGATATGTTGTTTCAGCATGATGTCTAAATAAATCCTTAGATATCTGCCATCTCTGTTAATTGTATATTGCAGAGTGTGAACATAAACATACACTAATACACTAAACATTCACTATTTGTTTATTGCAACAGTTGTAAGTGGAATCACAATTATTTTTCCAACTTGTTGTGCTCCTCTAGCATATGCACATGTGTAGGAGGTGCACCTCAGCTGCTCTGCGTGTCCCAAAAGCAGGCTGTCTGCCATCGTTCACAAAACGAGCGCTGCTTTGTGTCTGCTTTAGACCTGCACCATGAGTGGCCCATGCATAAAGATCAGGGCATCTCATTCACAGCCTAATGCGGTGTATTCATTTCCTTCCATTTTGCTTCAAAAGATGCCATGTGCAAAGAGAATAGAACACATGTGATGGCTAATGAAATGCAAATGGTTATGAGACCGCATATTGAAGAGATGATGTGCCTAAAACTCACCTCAGAAGAACTCTTAAGTATGATAGGCCATTGGTTTAGTTTGAAGCAATACAAAGACAGCACAGCTCAGGTGTATTAAAACTTATCAATATTTATATATTTTTTAAGTTTGATTCCTTGTAATCTTGTAAATGTAATTGCATTTCCGAGCTATACTGCAAAGAATTTGTTCATATGTAAGTGAGCTGCTCACCTATACAGCATACAGTCTTGAAAACTATGCCATGTGCAAAGAGAATAGAACACATGTGATGGCTAATGAAATGCAAATGGTTATGAGACCGCATATTGAAGAGATGATGTGCCTAAAACTCACCTCAGAAGAACTCTAAGTATGATAGGCCATTGGTTTAGTTTGAAGCAATACAAAGACAGCACAGCTCAGGTGTATTAAAACTTATCAATATTTATATTTTTTTTAAGTTTGATTCCTTGTAATCTTGTAAATGTAATTGCATTTCCGAGCTATACTGCAAAGAATTTGTTGAGCTGCTCACCTATACAGCATACAGTCTTGAAAACGTATATTCCTGATTCATAATATTTTATATATTATTTGTGCATTTTCCTTTTATTGAAGTATTGTCATTAACTTAGCAACATGCTAACATTAAAATGTAGAGCGTTTCAAACTGAGGTTTTGATAGGATACTTAGAGTCTTAGTGTGTACTAAGAAACACACCCTCATGTTCTATCAGAAGACTAGACTGGATACACAAATCAAACAGCACTCTCACTCTGCTCCTCCTGTTCCGGCGGTCGCCATGGCGGCGCGTTGAGCTGAAGGAGTCTGCAAACACTGCTTTTGACAGCTGATGCTATCCAGACAAGCATGATTCACAGTATTTGTATTATTTTTGCTTGACCTGCCCTTGAGCGCCATACCAGCATAACCGTTTTCTGATTACAATCTTAGGCGAGAGTGGAGGAAACAGTGGAGATATGTAAATGTGCCGAGACTTAATGAAAAAATACTGTGCCCGGTGATGTTGAAGAAATGATCCATCGGTGTCACAGTATATGGGCTATTGGGAATTTTTACAACTCTGTCCTGCATGGCGTCTTTCACTTTTACTAGACTGCGCTGATGAGTCACACAGTATACATTATTAAAGTCATTTGTTTTGTCTTTTGTGGTACTCTCCGGTTCTCTTAATTACCATGTAAATACTGTGCTTTATTGTATTACGATTGGTTTATCTATGTCTATGTTTATCTTTGTCCTTTGCACTGCACTGTGCTGAGCACAATTATCACCAACCCTGTCGTGAGGCAATAAAGAAGATGGATTCATATGTTGATATGAAAATGGTTTATTGAATTTGTAAATACCATTTTAGGGGCATGTAATAAATGGCCTATATAATGGCTCTGTTCCAAAACCTAGTGAGTTGCCTCGCTACCTGCTGACTATATAGGCAACTCCCTTCTGCATCCTAACTGGAATGGACCCTCATATGTGACTACCATCTTCATAGGGAAATTTGTGTGCTCTACTTTTGATTCAAAGTTCTTTGTAAATTAAATTTGGTTGATTATCAGTGTTTCTCCCTTGTCATCCACCACCATTTATTTTTTTCACAGAGGTTGTTGCAATGCATTCTGAAGGATGCATGTAAAGCTACCTTACAATATAGCCAACAATCTTAGTAATAAGATACCTCTTAGATGGCATAATTTTTCCTCCCACCGTTTGGAACAAGCTTTGTGCCGGGCAGCTTCTATGATGCCATAAAATGAGGAGGAAGATATAGCGATTTTAGAATGGAGTGGGGTGTGTCTTTAGAATGGCAAACCATGCAGATCCCACTGGGTGAATGCCATTTTAACTGCCATGTTTGCAAAGCAGCAAAATCCAGTTGTCTGTCATCATGTTAAGAAAATAGCAGAAAATTGGGATATAGTGTGGTCAGAGAAGAACATTAGAATTAGAGAAGGGAGTTAACGGCTACCTGTCCATACATATGTTATTCAGTATACTCCACTGTCTTTGTCTTTCTCAGAACGGCAGCTGTGCAGCTCCATGGCCAACTCTAGCATCCTCCCGTCAGCTGTGACGGGCATCAGTAAGGAACTAGCCGATCTGCGGCACCTCATCCAGTTCCCTGAGGAAATCGCCACCATCCTGACAGAACAGGAGCAGCAGCTGTACCGCCGTGTCTTCCCACTTGACTACCTCAGCTTTCTCACCCGAGACCTGGGAAGCCCAGAGTGCCACAAACGCCACCCGCACCTGAAAGCCTCCATGTCCGCCCCCATCATGACCACTCAGAATGACCACCACAACACAGTAGAAGACCTTGTCACAAGATTCAATGAGGTGAGCATTCATTAATGGTGCAGATTCGTTCCAAAGGGAACATAAGGGCGGTAGAGTGGTTTTGGCTTTGGAAGAAAAATTGAGTTGGACACCGAAGGACTTTTCTCATGGTTGGTTTGTTGGTTGCCATCACAAGTGTCTGTTTTACTTGGATCTTTTCACATTCACAATGTGTACCTACTTATTCAAACAGATGTGAGACTTTAAACATGAAAACTTCAAATATTGAATCATCAAAGCTGGTTATGTTTCATGTAAGAGTAGGTATCTAGACAACTTATGATTGGGAATAACTTGAAAAAAAGATTTGCGGATGCTTACAGCCTTGACAGTCAGTGCTAATTATGTAAGACTCCCAACTCAGGAAGGTGACCTTCACATGGCTTTCATATTGAAATCAATCTTATATCTTGTCAAGTAGCGTAATGCTCTAAGGAGTCATCTTTAATTGTTGAATGCAGTTCCTTGAAAGTTATTGCTTAACTTTCCATTGCATAGTTGTTTAGAAGAAACATTGAAGGTTTCCTGGCCGAAGGGAGTTCAGATCATAGGCCTCGATGCAATGTAATACTGTAAGAGCATAAAGTGAATGGATCACATAACAGGACTGTGCCTCACCCCTCCCACCGTTAATCCTAGTGTCCTTTGCGAACAAGTCACGGATTCCTCCTTTAGTGGATTTGGTTTGCTCTTTTACCCTAATGCTTCCTGTGGACTCATTCCTGCTTCAGCAATGTGATGTGTTATTTTGGTTATGCTGTAACCCACATAATACATCCCTGAAGTGTTGCCACTGGGTGTCCATGCACAACCTAGGGTTTGTGGTCTGTTGTCTTTGTTGCGGTCAGTTGTTTGTGGTCTTATTCGGACACTTGACCAGCGGCCGCCTTTGAAGCCCCTTCCAGGGTGCAGTGCAGTTTTTGGCAACTCTTATGTAAGTTTTTAATGCATCAAATCTGCTGTCTGTTCACTGCTAGCTGGCCGGCCTGTGCAGTAACTCAAGAGCAGCAGTCTGTCCGGTGGAATCCTGGCAAAATGGCATGAGCTCCAGTGTTCCGGTCCCCTCGTATTAAACGTCCCTGACCATCCGGGCCCCAGCAGAACTGTTTATGTAACTGACTGACTTTCTGTGAGGTGTATTTAGCTACAACACGCCATCGCATAAATATTTGTGCTCAAACTGATCGCTGTTATAAGCGCTCAGGACTAGAGATGGTCAGATTCTGTGACTTGGTGTTTAAAGAAAATGTGAGTGGTGATTGATCGTACAAAGACTCGGCACCACGAGACTGGGGTGTTCTGGGTGGTTGCCAGGGCGTTGCTATGCAGTTTCTACACCGATAAAAAAAAAAAAGGAAAATGTTCTGGTAATTTTCTGTTAGGATATTATCCATACATTTCCGTTAACTCTAAAACGCAATGCAATGCAGTGCAAAATTCAAAATACATGTAAAACACCTGTAAAAAAGCAATATGGAAAATTCCTTTCTATTAATAAAGCCCTTTTTTTTTTTTTTTTTTTTATAAGAGTGTATGGTGTTTTGAGTGGTATGCGGTTTATAGGATGTGCCGGGTGGCTGCCAGTTTGTTGCTATGCATTTACTGTCTTCAGCATGCTGCTATGCAATTGCTAAGGTTTTCCAAAGATCTTTAGAATGCTACTATGCGGTTACTGGGATGTCCTGGGTGGTTGACACTACATTGCAGTGCAGTTGCTGAGTGGTTTTAGCATGTTGCAATGCAATTGCTAGGATGCAATTGATCAGGATGTTCAAATAGAGCAATGCTTTGATAGCACCACACATTATTACACTTTTCAAAGTGAAACAACCCACATACAACTTAATTCTCTGCATATTAAGCTGACATATGAGAATATAACACTGGAGATGGGATTTCTTTCTTAGTTTACTTGTTTTAAAGCAAAAGTTCATCATTTACTTGCCCTCATGTTGTTCCAAACCTTTACAAAAGGTTATACCAAGTTTACACAAAAGTTTAACACACATTTTGAACCAGGTGTCCTGTCCACTGTGAGTAATGTGTTACATTTTGAATGTGTCTTACACAAACCCATTGTATGACTTCAAAAAACTTGGAATATACAGTAACCCAGCAGTTATATGGATCACTGTCTTGTTATCTGCGTTAGTGTTATGGGGTCCAGTGAGCTCAAATCTACATTTGTGCACTCAAATCTTCATTTTTCTTCGAAATGTAAATGAAATCACGTTTGAACTCCTTAGTTTAAAGCTAGAGATTTATGTTACACAGTCTGCAGTGTTTCTTCCAAATATATGTGAATATACACCAATAAAGTGAGAGAGTGAATAAAGGAGGAAGGTATCAGAGATCAGTATTTTCTCAAGATTTGACCTCAAACTAAAGTGTGTGTTGTGTATTTAGGTGAGCTCATGGGTGACCTGGCTTATCCTGACTGCTGGGTCCATGGAGGAGAAGAGAGAAGTCTTCTCATACCTCGTCCATGTGGCAAAGTGCTCCTGGAACATGGGCAACTACAATGCGGTCATGGAATTCTTGGCAGGTCTCAGGTATGGCATGATGCCTTGAATTGCTTGGTTAGAAAATAAATAATCCTTTGAGAATAAATGGTCCTCTCTGTTTGTATTGTATTATCCTTAACAAAGTGAGGAACATTCTTGTGTCATTGATTTGTTTTTAACAGCACATTTGTAACATGCCAAAGGATGAGTCTCACTGCTAGTATTACTGCTAATCTGCAACCCAAGTTACTTTCTTATTGGACTAGTTATCTATAATTTTCTATAAAGTTCACTCTCATCCAGCTCGGTGTCTTTTCCCACTTCCAAAGGGATTTTTTGTTTTCTTGCTGAAGATTAGTCGTCTATCAAAGGTTTTATGCTTTATACCATGAAGATTAAATTTAATACTAAAGTCCTCCAAGGCCGTTTTCACTACAGTCAGAAAATGTAACAACTTCTTGGAGTTAGCAGTGGAGTCAGATAGCTTTTTCCCCCACTTGTGTACCAACATGAAAAGCAAAAAAACAGTTTACTGGCTATTATGCAAAAATATTATATGACTTGAACCAAAATCTAACTGTGGTGACACATAATCATCTTTGAGGTCAAAGCATGTACACTATCTACAAGACTGCATCCCTGAATTAACTTTTAAATTACATTTGAAAACAAAAATGTTCAGAACCCTTGGGCAATATACAAACAGGGTGCCCAGAATTACGTCCCTGCAGCCTTGCTCACTGCTTACTCTTCCCCAGGTCTCGCAAAGTGCTGAAGATGTGGCAGTTCATGGACCAGGCAGATATTGAGACCATGCGTGGTCTGAAGGACGCCATGGCCCAGCATGAATCATCATCTGAGTACAAGAAAGTGGTCAACCGTGCTCTCAACATCCCAGGATGCAAAGTGGTGCCCTTCTGTGGCGTGTTCCTTAAGGAACTTAGTGAGGCTTTGGATGGTGCGGCCAGCATTATTGGACTCCGTCCATCGTTTGATTCTGAAGAAGATCCTGTTGAGGTGAGGATTAGGTGCTTCCAAAGAGTCATGATGACTAACACAGGAAATTGTATCACCACGGTTGAATTTAATTGCCTTTTACAGTTAAAATAATAATCTTGAGACCATTTTGGATAGCTGGAGCAATTACCTTTTCATCAAACATTTAACATGCCTGGTGAATTGCTTCCTGGCTTTACAAAAACCACATTAGTGATTCAACCAGGAAAATACATTTTGTCGCTTAGGTGACTATTAAATCACCCATGAACGCTTTTAAAGCCCACAAATCCACTCGTATTGTCCATAATTGTGGTTATTTTCTTTTGTGTGGAATCTCTGTGGTGAAGTGCTCTTTACCTTACACAGTTTGTCACCGACTACAATGGCCAGCAGCACTTCCTGCAGAGGGTTGGGAGCGATGGGCTCCACGGCTCAGACAAAGAGGCGACCGTCAGTAATATTCTGCAGACGATTCGCAGCTGCAACCGAAGCCTGGAGGCTGAGGAGCCTGAGGAGAAGGCACAAGAGATCACAGTTTGCCCCAAAAATTCTTTCAAAGACAAGAGCAGAAGCCAGTGAGTTAATTTTGGACCCTGTTTGCAGATATATGATGTGTTTAGTCTAATCCATATACACTGAGGCATTTTCAGTTTGTTATAAAACCATTAATAGTAGGGCTGGGTTTTGACACAAATTTCACGATTCGATTCTCATTTACAAGCTTTCGATTCGACTACCGATTTGATTCGATTCCATATCGATTATTTTGGATATATATCAGGTACAGTAGGCTACATGCCAAATTTTCTCAAGGAAAAAAAATCTCTCGACTAATGCTGTAAAATATACATGAGTTGGTACTAAGTTACATTACTTTGATATTGAAGGTTAAAATTGACTGATTTGTTAAAATTACACTTAAAATTACTTCAGTTCATTTTTTTTTTTAAATATAAACAATGGTGGCTGTCATAAAAACTTGATGGATTTATTCAAACATAAATTAAACCTTGAAGAACAGTACAATTTATAATGAATATGTTATTTGGTGCATATATTTAGCAGAATGCCCCTCTCTACAGTTTATTTTTCTATCTGACTAATGAGTTTATGGTCACCGAATATGCTTTCTGAGGTAAATGTGACGTTATGTGACATTGTTTACAAGCCGTTATATTAACGTCTTTGCGAGGCTGAAACACCGATTGAGCGATTACTTGAGACAGGATACAGCTTGTAAAGTTATACTCTTTCTTTTAACTTGCCTTCGGATTTTTATTCATGTTTATTTTGTGCTGAAGCTGGTATTAATGTGGAGAAGATGATCAGTTCATGTGCACCACACGCTGCTGCGTCTACTCTGTTGAACTGAGGTGCTAAAGCGATCTGTCACTCCACATTAAACAGCACCAAAACGGCATTTATTGTTTGAATACTGCAATACAATGGACAGCATTTGAAATCTGAGACTTTGTTTCATATTAAAAGTACCAAAGCACAATGCTTATTGCGATATATTGGATAGGAAATGCCCTTTCAACGTTCCGTCCATTAACTGAAAACAGGCTAGACTAATCGATTCTTGGGATTTAAGAATCGATATCGTTCCGTAAAAATGAGAATAGATTAATATTGAGATATCAATATTTTTACCCAGCCCTAATTAATAGGCTCTCTGCATAGAGGTTTGGGTTATTTCTTTGCACTTACCTGTGTTAAGCAAGGAGATCTATAATACCTAGCATTCGCATGAATCTCAATGGGAGTTGCTTGACTGGTGGAGGAACCACTAGATGTGTGTGATTTGATTTGACGTCTGCCATTGTTGAACATGGACATGTTTAAGTTTAAAGTTTTATTTGAGTCAATCACCTAAACTGTAAAATGAAACCTCAGGATAATGACTTCATAGCAACTCTATTTGGCTGTTATTGGGGTCAAAACCCAAAAGCATCGGAAAGAGAAAAATAACTAATTTTCAAGTTGTTGTTTTTTTTAAACCCCCACTTTAGCTTAAATAAATAATATCTGACAAAAAGTCTCTCCATTATAGTATGTGGTACTCAAATGAGTCTTGATATGTTTTTTATGAAGGTTATGGCTGGGTTGCTGTGAAATTCTATTCATCATAAACAACTCACTCAGTGTACATACTTTACTACTATTTTTCCTTTCTTGACAACCTTTAGATCATTTAAAAGAGAATGAAAGAACTACTGTAGCATGTGAGTGCTCCGAGTTTATTTTGAACCTTTAAACATCTTATCAATTTATGAAAAGATTTCCAAAGACCTTCCATTTGACTGCAATGTTTCTCAGTGGAACATGTTGTTCTCATGAGTTTGTTTATGCATGTTGACCTACGTACAGAGCAGAAAGCAGTGAGTTTGTAGTTCTGTTTGTCCTCAATGCTGAGGCAGTTTTGTTGTCCGCAGGAAGGTGCTCATATCGGTTGTTAATACTGTGTCTCTGGAGAATCTCATTGCCTTTGTTGTAGACTCCATCCCAAGCATTTTCATCTTTCAAGAGACTGAATCTTGAGCAGCTTGGCTTTGATGTACTTCTTTATACTCTCCCAGTACCTCTTCGAGTTACAGGGCTGACTTTATACCACAAATGTATCAAAGTTGAGCATGCTGTGTTTGGGTACAGATCCACCCTACTTTCATTTCTCAAAACACTACCTTCTGTCTTTTTCTTCCATTCAAATCAACCCTCCTTCAATTCAACCCTCCCTTACTGTCCACTCTCAAGAAAAGGACCTGGGTCAGACCGTGTACTGTAAGTTGCCAGATTGTGCTTCAATGGTTGCACTAACTGCATTGGTTTCTAAGTGACATGCAGTGTTTCTGTTGTATGGGTTTGGTGTGTTTTCACTTAGAAATGCATGGATTTCCTTCCTCTGAATCCACAGTGCAGAGTTGAAGTCAAGACCAGATTCTCCAAAGCCCAGACCATTCCCCCAATCCTTTATGAGACCGACCAGTGCCAAACCCCCAATACCAAACCAAGACTAGACCCCTCAATAACCAGCATAAGACTAAGAACATAAGACCAAGACCTAATTGAATACACAAAACCCAGACCAGTACCAAAATTCCGAGGACCAGACCAATACCAATCCCCTATAACCCAGATCAATGCTCTAAAGTCCAGGCAAAAACCGCTGGTCCAAGAACCAGACTGTCCATTTTAATTAAATGGAGATAATGCAGAATTTATTCCACCATTAATTTCAGACACTGAGGCTAAGTAGTCATTAAGAGCCACGGGATCCTCTATAATGGTGCAGATAGAGTGCAAACCTGTGGTTGAGGTTATTATCACCCTCATTACTCTCTGGAAACAGACTGCAGTTTTGTCTGAGACCACAAACTTAGACTCATATCCAGACCAAGACACAGAGTAAATGAGATGTAGACCACAACCACATTTAAGTTCAAGATGCCACAGTGCACGATTTAAAGTAATTTAACTCATAGCATTGTATTATGTTCCATAACGGCCCCTAAATTTGTGTCTTATAGATAGACAGTGCTCTTCAATAATCTAAGCTCCTGTCAACTCCTTTTGCAAGACTAATATGACATTACCTCTTCCAAGACAGTGAGAGGTTTTCCAGGCAGAGTTCTGTTTATTCAGCTGATATGGAACTTAATAGGTAGCCAGTGCAGAGACTGTAAAATTGGGGTAATATGATCATATTTTCTTGACCTGGTAAGGACTCTAGCCGCTGCATTTTGGACTATCTGTAGCTTGTTTATTGAAGATGCAGGACAACCAGCTAGCAGTGCATTACAGTAGTCCAGTCTAGAGGTCATGAATGCATGAACTAGCTTTTCTACATCAGAAACAGGTATCATGTTTCATAAGTTGGCATGTTTCTAAGATTGAAGAATGCTGTTTTTGTAACATGGTAAATATGATTTTCAAAAGACAAGTTGCTATCTAATATAACATCCAGATTTTTGACTGTAGAGGAAGTAACCGTGCATCCGTCTAGTTGCAAATTGTAATCCAAGAGATTCTGTGTACTGTCTTTTGGTCCAATAAGTCATATCTCTTTCTTATCCGAATTTTTGGTCATCCAATCTTTTACATCTTTTACATTTTTAATACACTCTGTTAGCTTAGATAATTTAGAAGTTTCATTTGGTCTTGTTGAAATATATAGTTGAGTATCATCAGCATAACAGTGGAAACTAATCCCGTATTTTCTAATACTATTACCAAGGGGCAACATGTATATTGAAAATAGCAGAGGACCTAGGACAGATCCTTGTGGCACTCCATATTTTACTGGTGATAATTGAGATGACTCCCCATTTAAATGAACAAATTGGTAGTGTCTGACAGGTAGGATCTAAACCATCTTAAAGCCTTCCCTTGGATACCTGTATAGTTTTGTAATCGATCTATGAGTATGTCATGATCTATAGTGTCGAACGCAGCACTAAGATCAAGTAAAACTAGCAATGAGATACAGCCTTGGTCTGACGCAAGAAGCAAGTCATTTCTAATTTTAACAAGTGCAGTTTCTGTGCTATGGTGGGGCCTGAAACCTGACTATAAATTCTTCATAGAGATAATTTTTTTGTAGGAAGGAGCACAGTTGAGCAGACACAACTCTTTCTAAAATTTTAGACAGAAAAGGACCACGCAATTCTAAAAACTTCCTAGTTAGTTTTTCTCCATTCAGTCACTTGATTCTTTATTTCTGCTTCACCTGCTTCATGCAATTTTTGTAGGTTTTTAGTAGGAGACCTCTCAGACTCTGAAGGGGACCCACTTGAGTTGACTAAGGACATAGACCTCCAGGCCACAGAAGAGGTGCGTGGACTTTTTAGCCACGGTACAGAGCTCATCCCCTGGTACGTGCTCTCTCTTCAGCCGGATATCCACCAGTTCCTGCTCCAGGGAGCAACTGTTATCCACTACGACCCCGAGACCCATCTCACCTCCCGCTGCCTCCTCCATCTACAGCCCGATAACTGCTTCCTTACCTGGTCCAAGTCCCACAGTAGCTGTGGCACAGGTGGAAAAGCCAGAGGCTTCATGGGACATCCACCATCCCCAGACCACTTACCTCTGGGCCAACCTGTGCACTGCGGACTGACCGATGGACTCCTAGACCTTAACGTGGTGAAGGCCGTGTTTATGGGTCACCCTGGAGTGGATGTTAACTATGTGTGCCTGCAGCACAAACTATGTAACATGAACCCTGGTGAAAATGGTGTCACGCTGCTATATGGACTTCACACCACAGACAACAGGCTCCTGCACTTTGTGGCCCCCAAACACACGGCACAAATGCTGCACGAGGGCCTCCAGGAGCTGCTCAATGCCATCAGGAAGATCAGGAAGTTTCCTGATCAGAGACTGCAATGGCTGCGAAAGCAGTATGTTAGTTTGTACCAGGTACTTTTACATTTATTCAAGTGCATTTATCAAATACAAGTGAGAACACTACAAGTAGACCTACAATACCAGATTTTGTTGTATTTGATGTGAGGATTTTAATAATATTTGTAAAATATTTGAATTTAGATGTAAAACATTACAGCTAGCAAATTGCTTGTTTTTATGTTAAGCTCATTCATCCCTTAAACATGGTAAATATTGCAACAATTACAACAACCACTCTTCTATAAAAAGGTCTGCTGGTCTTACAGTAGCCTAGCCACCAAGCTGATTTCCATTTGTCATGCTGGTCTGGTTTGATAGTTTTAGAAGGGTTTAGGGCACTTGTTAGCTGGCAGGTCAACTGGCCAACCAGTAGACATGGCAAACCAGTTTAGTCTGCATTTAAATAAAGATTTTTGCTCACATTTTGTGTTCTCAGTGTTGAATTATAGAAGTTCACATTGGAGGACTTTGGTGGTATTGAAGTTTTCATACCACTAAACACATTCCCGTTTTGACTCTTGTAATGCCCTGCACTGTTTCCCTTTAGCATAACTCTGCTAACTTTAGGTCAGCTAAGGCACAGCTTTCTTTTTTCTAAATTCCATTGATTATTTTCCATTTTTATTATCAGTGGGTTTTATATTGCTGTAAAACTACCTTTTCCAGGAGGACGGTAGATTTGAGGGGCCCACACTGGCCCATGCTATCGAGCTGTTTGGTGGGAGACGCTGGAATATGGGCGCTAGTGGCCCTGGATCCGCCAGCAAGAGTGCAGAGAAGAACTCAGCCCAGAAAAACAGCTCGCTGGGCATTAACTCCAACGTCAAGAAGAAGAAGAAGAAAGCCTTAGTCAGGGTAAGGAGTGAAAAACCTTGAGCCAACAAAGGCTGTCCTGGCTTAGCTATATGATTTAAATAATGCACTATTTTGTTCTCAGGGAGACAGTGGTGATGGAACAGATGATGAGATGATCTCACGCAAGACCAGGAGCTGTAAAGAGACTTTGGGGAGGAGAGAGTCAGACCCTTTGGAAAGTGTTGAGCAGGAAAACGCTGGTGAGAGTTACTGAGCATTGTGTTGACAGTTGAAGAATGTTGAGGATGGTATCCATTTCAGCTGGTTTACCAATACTTTTTTAATTTATACACTGACGATACTAGTTTTGTGATGCTAAGAGATCAGGGACATTGTGGCATGTTTGAATGTTTCCATAGAGGACTGCAGTACCTTTGGCCACCCTGGACCCCTTTCCTTATCCAACAGCAAAGGCCAGTCTCCTGGATCCTCCTTATCCTCCTCCTCATCTTCCTCTGGCTCCTTTTACACAAACACCTCCACCCCTACACGCCCCCATTCGTCCCCTGTTCTCCCCGGCAACTCCAAAAGTCAGCCAGGGTAAGGCCACTCCCTCTTTAGAAATACAAATCCAGTGCATTCCCAGAGAGCACACAGGCTTCTATCCAATGTGTTTTATGGGTTTAGCCTGTTTTTGATCCTGTTTATTTAAAGATATTTTCAGATGTTTGTATACAAGAAGGATGCAACATGAAATATGCAAATAAAACAACATTAAACCTCGTTCACAATGTATTTTCCTTCCATAATCTGACACATTTTTAGTAAAATAGGATAACGTGTGAGATTTTTCAAGTTTTTTTTACTTTTTAAATTTTATTCCATGAAAGATGGCTCCAGGTGCTTGAGGGATTTTAAGAGATAGTTCGCTCTGAAATGAAATTTGTCATAATTTATAATTATTGTGTTGTTCCAAACCCAAAAAGCTTTTTGTTTGTTTTTGTTTTGTTAAAGTGCCCCTATTATGCATTTTTAAGGTTCCTAATATTGTTTTGGAAGTCTTTTACAATAGATTTACAAGCATGCTAGGTCAAAATATGCATTTAATATCACCTTATTTTCCAAAGATTCTCATTAGTTCAAAGCAGTTAAAAAATTTCAGTCTCTCTAAACCCCTCCTTTCCCTGAGCCTACTCTGCTCTGATTGGTCAGATGACCCAGTCTGCTGTGATTGATCTACCGCGTACAGCGTGCGTCGTAAAAACTATACGCCCATTGCCATAGTTGCATATTTTCAACGCTCAATAGAAAATATAAACATTAATTATTAATCTTACTTACAGGTTGTGATTCAGTGGAAGCAGCTGATCCAAATAAAGTGGGTACTGAGCCTTCTTTCAAGAGCAAGTGTTTTGTGAATTCCGCAATGAACTCCCTGAGATTAGATAAGTAGTCGTCAGTAAAATGACGGGAACACAAAAAAGGATTGGGGTTGTACTGATTAATTGCAGCCTCATCTTTTTTACTTTCACAGTGTCTTCTTAACATGACATTAACCACATGAATAAGCTACAGTTTTTTTAGGGGTGAGTCAAGTTGCTGGTGGCTGGCCAACGTAGAACATAGGCGGGCATTATGCAAATGTCTTACCCAGTGACATGTAGCCGTCACAGAAGTGGGATTTTGAATTACTGACGACTCGTTTAGGCTGTTCAGAGTCAGTTCTTTCTTTTGGGAGATAATAACTTTATTTATCGTGCACCTTCGGCTTTACAACTTTGCCGATTGTTTACATTCACGTACAGCTACATTACACACTGCAATAAAGATAATATTCCAAATAGCATAATAGGGGCACTTTAATATTCTCTCGTCATTTTCCATTCATTGAAACTCTATGCAGTCAACATATGCTTCAAAAAGTACCTAAAGACATTTGTAAAAGTAATCCATATGAATTATGCTGTTTAATTCAATTGCTGTATATGATGAACAGACTTTGATTCAGGTGTTTATTCAATGCATATCAAACATAGTAAATGGTTAAGCTCAAGCATGCTTGTGTGAGGTGCAAAAACAAATCTCGATGACTTCTTGCATAGTGAAGAATAAATTGTATTTCTTGTCTTGAAGCATGTAGTAAAAGCAGTTTTGCTTCAGAGCTGACTATGTTTGGTGTTTTTAGGGCCTGGAGCAGTCGAAGCTGGCATGGTCGAGGGAAAGGCTGCTTTAGGGGCTTCCAGGACCTCATGATCTCCGACAGCATCATGAGCTTTGTTGAATTTGTAGAGCTCTTCAAGTCTTTTAGGTAGAACACACCTTTCCCTCCAAAAAAATACTCTGTGTGTGTTTTGAATTTGGTGACTGTTGAAAGTTTCCCATCCGTCTGCTATGTGTCCAGCATTCGCAGTCGTAAGGATCTGAAGGAACTGTTCGACACCTACGCTGTGCCTTGTAGTCGCTCAGGTCCTGACTCTGTCCCACTCTACACCACACTGAGGATTGATGACAAACTAACAGGACTGCAACCGGATCTTGGTGGGCATGTGTGAATAATAAGAGCGATTAAAAAAAAAAAAAAATATATATTTTTTTTTACCAGTGTAGATGATAAGAAGTAGGATGGTTTTACAAAGCTAATCTCTCCACAGATCTCCTGACTCGCAACGGCTCTGACCTGGGCCTTTTTATCCGCACATGTCAGCAAATGTCTGATAACCAGAAGCAGATTTCAGACGCCATCGCAGCTGCTAGCATCGTAACTAATGGCACTGGAGTGGAGAACTCATCGCTGGGTGTGCTGGGACTGACCATCTCTCAACTCAATGACTTCCTGGTCAACTGTCAGGGAGAACATCTGAGCTATGATGAGATCCTCAGCATCATACAGGTGTGTGGAAGAACTCTCTGAAAGCTGATCTCAGCCAGAAAGTTTTATAGACTTTACTGATCACACCTATAAAGGTTACTTTGAATATGACAAAGGTTATTCCTGTTATGAAGCACATTAATATGCTTGTGTTGTAATTTACAGACTCATCTTTGGATAATGACACTGTGCTTCTGTAAAGCTGCTTTACGGTTGAACCTAATTTGTTTCATAAATTAAGAATTTTGCAACATTGACACCGTTATTGAACTGAACAGAACTGACTTGAGCAGAATAATAATACCACTATTGTCTTTTTATAGCTGATTTACAGCAGAATTTGAAAGGGGTCATATGATGCGATTTCAAGCTTTCCTTTCTCTTTGGAGTGTTACAAGTTGTTCGTGAATAGATAAGATCCCTAAAGTTGCAAAGACTAAAGTCTCAAACCAAAAGAGATATTCTTAATAAAAGTTAAGACTCATCCACACCCTCCTAAAACGCCTCGTTCTAACACGCCCCCACATGTCTACATCACTGTGTGGGAAGATTTGCATAACGCCGCCCAAATGTATACGCAAAGAAAGAAGGCGTAACTTTGATTCTCGCTGTAGTATTGTTGCTGCCGCCGCCACCATGTCGTGGAGACGCTGTGTTTCGTTGCGAAAGCGAAACTACTTTGTTTGGCCTTCCAAAAGGGGACGATATTCGCTTCGTCATGCCTAGAGCTGATCCGTGCTGGTCGCTGAGGAAATGCATCAACTTCACGCTGTGGATCGCTGGATCGGCTTTCACCGTGGACGAAGCAGAGTCCAGCTCGGGGTTGTCACATGTGGTTGCCGCAAGCCCGCCGGACGCTACTTCGTCGAATCCACCGGCCTCCATTCACTCAAGGCCGCAGTGTGTTACGCTGTGTTTCGTTGTGAAAGCGAAATTTCCTGATCCTGGGAGAGTAGACTAAAATGCCGGTTGTTCTGACTCCACAGACTGTAAGTACGTTTTTTTATATATAAAGAATTTGCCACTAACAATTCAAACACGAGATTTGAGCAATGTAGAGTAGCACTTGTTGTTTGACATTTCTTCGATCACAAATGCAGACATGGTTTTATGTTTACGCGGCGTGATGCAACGTGTAAAAAAACAGTATAAGTCATTATAATCCGTAATTATGTCCCCACCG
This sequence comes from Sinocyclocheilus grahami, assembly GCF_001515645.1. Classification (NCBI taxonomy): domain Eukaryota; kingdom Metazoa; phylum Chordata; class Actinopteri; order Cypriniformes; family Cyprinidae; genus Sinocyclocheilus; species Sinocyclocheilus grahami. The sequence continues at coordinate 650,579 of NW_015505778.1, read as the reverse complement.
GATCACTGCAACAAATGCCTTGTTTATAATGAGTTTTAATATTTTTGTCCCATCGCTCCGGCCGGACAGGGCGTCACAGTATGGTAGGTGCATAACATTTCCATCACACGCTTGAGGTATTCGGCCAATCACAACGCACTGGATAGCTGGCCAATCAGAGCACACCTCGCTTTTCAGACCGATGAGCTTTGTAAAAATCGACGTGTTTCAGAAAGGCGGGGCATAGAGGAGAAACAATAATGTACAGTATGTGGTAAATGTGTTTTTTGAACCTTAAACCGCATAAACACATTTCATTACACCAAATACACAAAATAATGTTCTTTTTAGCAACATCATATGACCTCTTTGAAAAAATATTACAGAAGACTACAGGAAAAACAAATAATTTTTTTGTCCTTTCAAAAATGTATCCACTAAACTTGGCACCCATTAATCTATCGGTCTTGTCTGTCTAACCTTGTTGAAGTTGTTTTAAACCTTGAAAAGACATTTTCAAGCCAACATTCAAACTTTGTCTTGACCAACATTCCTCCTCATGTTATTTATGTGAAGTCTTATTGTCAGAAAAGAAAATTGCTTACATTTCTGTCAGAGTGCTGTCAAGGGTTTGGCACGGTTTTAAAGATCTCAACGGTGGGTCATTATTTACCGTTAACAACATGCACAATTGATTCTTCCTTTATTAAGAATAAGAGTCGTTGACTGACAGTTCAATATTAATGTCTCACCAGCTCATAAATCACTTTGAGACATCTAATGATATGCATGCCAATGTAATAATATTTAATTTGTTTTTTGTTTCTTTAGAAATTTGAGCCTTCTTCGAACATGCGTCAGATGGGGTGGATGTCCTTTGAAGGATTTGCCAGGTTTGGTTTTATTAAACTTTTTTGACAAAATAATGTGGACCAGCAGTTTCGGAAACACAATACTTTGGCAGATTTGGATAATCTGCAGTATTCATATAATCTCTGCTACATGACCGAAAATTAATCTACCTCTCGAAGGTTTCTAATGGACAAGGACAACTTTGCCTCTAAAAACGAGGAGCCTCAAGTGAATCTGGATGAGCTCCAGTATCCGCTCTCGTACTATTACATCGAGTCGTCTCATAACACGTACCTCACGGGCCATCAGCTGAAAGGAGAGTCTTCAGTGGAGCTCTACAGCCAGGTACATCTTCAGCAGAGCTTCTCTCTTTATCCTGAACCTGATCCAGGGCAAAACACATTTCACAGTGCACTCCATAAATATGCTTGATGATCGCTGCTTCACATGCCATCCTGTAGAAGTCATCTGCAAGAGAATGTAGCTGAAACCATAGCACGTGAATGATGCCTGCAGGTGTTTATTGAGTTCATGTTCGATTTATTGGTTCTGCTGCAGGTGTTGCTGCAGGGCTGTCGTAGCGTTGAGTTGGACTGCTGGGACGGGGATGACGGCATGCCTGTTATTTACCATGGACACACTCTTACTACTAAGATTCCCTTCAAGGTCTGTTGAAAATCAGTACATGAAGAGACTTCTGTTGATTTTATGTATGTTTTCCATTGACGTAAATGCTCTTGTGGCCTGTAGGATGTTGTCGAGGCCATCAATCGTTCAGCGTTTGTGAACTCAGAGATGCCTGTGATTCTGTCAATCGAAAACCACTGCTCTTTACTACAGCAACGCAAAATGGCTGAGATTTTTAAGGTACTTGAATTTTTACACTAAATCAGAATACTTTGAATCCATCAGATGAATTAAATGGAACCCAGTTCAACCTTCTTGTTTGGCCGTTTCTTGTGGAAAGTAAACATTGTTTATTTTGCTCTTCAGACGGTGTTTGGTGAGAAGCTGGTGACCAAGTTCCTGTTTGGGAGTGATTTTGCGGATGAGCCTTTGCTTCCGTCTCCCTTGCAGCTCCGAGGGAAGATCCTACTGAAAAATAAGAAGCTGAAAGCTCACCAGGCTCCAGTGGACATTCTCAAACAAAAGGTAGATGAGAGGAAAAAATACCTTGAGGTATGGGGACAATACAAAACAGATTTCAAGACTATTGAAATCGGTTCTTGATTTTCAAGACTGGTTTGTGCACAGTTTATCGAATTGTAGCAGCCACATAATCAGGCAAATTTGGCTAGCTCTTTTTTTTGTTTTTGCCTCTTTTTTTTGTTTAAATGTCTCGACTAGGTCCTGTTGTAATCTGGGGATTTTTTTCATAATTTTTATCTTCGTACACCTAAGGTAAGGCCTGTGTGCCTGAGACACTGATATATCTGCTACACAAAATAAATATAATATAGCTAATTCTAAATTTAGAGATAATTTATACCATTGTTATATATATATATCTCGTCATATCAACCAGCCCTAAATTTGTTAAAGCATTATAAACAACAGTATGAGCTTTTGTGAAACTGCTTTGTATACTGTGAAAAGCACTATACAAATAAAATTGACTTGACTGATCAGCACTGATTGCATGAATGCGTTTAAACATTTTAAAATGTCCTTAACTGAGCTGGAAGTACTACACTCATATTGGAAAGCACAATCAAATTAACCAAAATATTTAATAAACAAACATGCAAAGGGTAGGGAATGTGTGGAATTGTGTGAATGACAGACTTTCCAATTCTGTGGAAATCTGCACAGCTTTAATGTGGTCTTGACTAACTGTTAAACATTTTTAGTATCAACAACTTTGATTGAGTCCATGAAGCTTCCATTTAACGAATCAAGAATGAATAGTTGAAAACTTTTTTTGTGAACTTTTCCTTTTTCAAAAGGCGCATCAGCTGGCTCACATGCAGACCCAGGCCAACAACGGCACAGTCAGTGGAACATCCCTGGGAAACAATGACGAAGAAGAAGAGGAGGAAGAAGAGTATGACTATGATTATGAGTCATTATCTGATGGTAAGCATACTTTGCATTACTCAAGCCGGGGTGTCCTTTATTTCAACTCGAATAGACAGCAATTATTGGAATAGTGGAATTTTTTGTTCTGTTCACTAACTCTCTCGGGGTCTTTTACTGTTCTCACAGTGACACCTTCACTCTGTAGCATGCTGACCTTTTTCCACTCCCCCTCCTTTCTTTCATTCCCTTCCCTCTTTTTTTTCTCCTTTTTCTTAGCTGATGTCCTCAATGCTTCCACAGCCTCTTATGGCCAGGAAGGTAAATTTATTGTGTGTGAGTGTATGTGGGTAGTTGACAAATGGACATGGTTTAAAATATGGTTTAACACTTTAGGCTTAAAAACGTGCATTTGGTATTTGGCTTTTTTCCCCTCAAATTTGTAAGATAATTAAACCTGTCATTTGTGAAAATTGGGAGACTCCAATTAGATAATGCATATATACCAGTGCATTGGTCACCACAGTACAATTTCTGCATTTTATTTGCTCAAATTTGGTGGAAAAGTACAATTTTGGTAGATAATTGTATGTTTGTGGACAAAATTTTTATTCTTTTTTTGTCCAGCCAAATTATGAAAAAGAAAGTGGAAAATTATTGGTCTTTTTCACTGAGGACAGTAGATGTACATGTCATGTCAACTGCCCATGTAAATGTGTGCAGAGATGCCGTGTGTCGCTCTTACTGCTATATGCTGCTGGTGTGTTGACTCTGTCTGCTTCTGCCATGAATAAATCAGTGTTTTTGAGTACAAAGGTGGGTGGTACAGTGTATAAACAAAACTACCCAAACTTGCTTCAACGTTCGCTTCCAGTCCTTGGTGTTTTGAAAATGGCTCGACCTTGCTTGCGGCACTGGCTCATCAGTGGGGGAAAAACAAAGCCATCTGGTTTCTCAGGCCCTGGGCTGCTCTCTGTTAAAAGAGACTTTGTTCTTTCCCATACGGCTTTCCCCAGAGACTCAGCTATGAGTTTGTGTAGTCAGGGGAATGCTGGGCATTCAATCAACCTGCTTTCTTAAGCCGGGTATGCGTTTGCCATGATTTTACCATCGGAGACAAATTTCAAAAATCATATGAGATTTGTTTCGTCATAAGGTAAAATGCAAATCTTTGATTGCTTTGTGTGACTTCAGCGGATGACCAATTAATACCCTTTGTGATAAATCTTGGACTCCAGTGACGTCCTGACAGTGTCTGTGGGTTGCACACCTACAGAATGGATGCTACTGTGATCACAATCAAATAAAGGCCCACTAGATGGGGTTTCTAGATGTTAGGATGTCAGAACATGGCATGATTGACAAAACTGACTGGGCGTTTCACATCAAAGACTTAAAGTTACCAGGAAGTCATAATTGACAATTCTCATTTAAATATTTATGGCATATTGCAGTATTTATCCATTTTTTTATCCATGCACATTTTTTTTTCAATTCATGTGCCCACGTAATATTTAATAAAACATATTAACATCCTCTACCCCTCACAATGACATCTCTTCTCATCCAACTTGAAGATGGTACAATAATCCCTAACCTGTCAACCAAGCCAATCAATTCCCGATGGACAAAATCAAGTACCGCACTACTTGGATATACGTCACAATAGAGAAGAAAAACTTCCACAAATTCCATTTACTTCCAGATTTTAAAGGGATAGTTCACCCCAAAATGCAAACTGTCATCATTTACATTTACCGCATGTAGTTTTAGAACTGTGTGACTGACTTTTAAATATGACTGCTTCACCTTTATTTGCTTTGCAAAGTTTTTGTTCATTTTGTATTTAGATGGAATTGTTCTTTTTTTTTTTGGCTGAAGAAATTTCTCTTTGGGTTTATCTAGAGAGGTTTCTTAATCTTTTTCTTTTCTGCAGACAATATTCTGGATGACAAACCCGAAGGCAAGTCATCCACTGAGAAACTTCAGTATGAGTCCAATGATGAGATGCCCAAGCGGTTCAAGAAAGCGGGAAGCAAAGGAAAGGTCTGTACAGAACTGTAACGATGAACATTTGAGTTCCTTTCTACCTGAATACTTCTGTGATGGTTGTTCTTCTGTGTCCTTGCAGATGTTTGACATGGAACTAGGAGAGGAGTTCTACCTGCCCCAGAATGAGAAGGAGAGCAGACAGATCGCTCAAGAGCTCTCTGATCTGGTCATCTACTGTCAGGCTATCAAATTCCCAGGTTTACATCTCATCTCATTATTACACGAGCACAGTGAGAAAAGCTTAAAGTTCTGTCCGCCTCTGAGACACCCTGAGATATTTGGGCAAAAATAAATTTTTAGGTTTGGCTGAAATAATTTCAGTTTTGGCCAAAATGATGGTGCGTTTTGACTGTATCAGTGTCTATTTAGTGCACACAATATGCTGTTTTCAGTTGATGCATGACCAAAACTTCACTTAACAGTATTTATAACATGCTACCCATCCAATAATCACAATAACCTACTCTTAGTTATTGCAGAAAACATACATGAACATCAGAAGGTGCAGCATGTTGAAAGAAACAACTCAACTTGCTGAAATCTATCATGTCATTAATAAACGTAAAGATGTCAATAAAAGAGCTTGTAAACAATGTCTCATAACATTACATTCATCTGGAAAGTAGTGCTGTCAAACAATTAATCATGATTAATCGCATCCAAAATAAAAGTTTTTGTTTACGTAATATATATTTATATATAATATTAATTATATATGAATATAAATATATATACATGTAAATATTTGTAAAATATATACATATTTGTTTGTTTATTTATATATGCATAATAAATATACACAGTACACACATATATTATGCAAAGCAATTCAATGTCCATAGCAAGCTTTTATTACAAACATAATTTAAATGTTTATATTTTAGCAACGATATAAAAATGACCTCATATTCATATACAAGTCAGTTTTTATTTGAGTGTTGATTATTGAATATAATTTATTCATTAATTAATTTTTAAATAAAATAAATTTTCATTTTTGGAGAAAAATTAATTTAGGTGCCATTTCATAAGATTTTTGTGTGGTTCGCATATAAAGTGATTTGTGCACGCAGTCCACAACTGACTGACAAAGACCTAATGTGTTGACTAGCAAAGTAGATGCAACCTCCTAATGGATGACTAAATGGTGTTGGGGAAGCTACTTCTTTACAAATGTAGTCTATCAAGCTTCATTCTAAGTAGCAGTTTAAATCTGCAGTTTAAATTTACATTAAGCATTACTTCGTCTTTTGCTTATTTGTGCTACAAGGCTAATGTAAACTGCTGCAGAATTAGCTGAATTTGTCAAAAGGGGTGGGTAAATTAGATTCAGGTGTTTGGCTCTACTGGAAACTGTAATAGTCCCAGAGGCGAGTCTCGAACAAACAAACAGTATCAAGCTCTTGAGTTCTGGAGGAGCATATACCCTGCAGCCGTGACCTTACATATGTGTTTGTTTGTGTGTGTGGGAACTAGGCCTCTCCACCCTCTCCCCATCAGGCTCTGGAAGGGGAAAAGACAGAAAAAGCCGGAAATCCATCTTTGGCAGCGCTCCTGCTCGCGGAAGCCCCGGGGAGCCTGTGACGTTGGTCCGAGCTCCAGGGAAAGGTACGGCCGCCTCGGTCTTGCACGGAACTGTGCACAGGGCACGCAGGAAATAGAACACCCACTTAGAGCACCCATGGGAAAAGGGCTCTCAAGGTTTCCATTATACTGAAGTCCCTCGAAAGCGCATAAAAATGCCTTTCTGCAGAATATTTCCAGTGACTGACTGTATGAGAAAACAAACATGTGCTTTTTGAGTAAGAAGCACTTTTGGAAGGCAAGTGGTTCTTTGATTTGAATCTTAAACTGATAACTTCTTACCATCCTAAGAGAAGTGCATCTATTTTTTTTAGCAGTTTTTTAATTTTTTTATCAAAGGGATAGTTCACCTTAAATTGAAAATCCTGTCAGCATTTACTCGTCCTCATGGCATTCCAAATCTGACTGACTTAGAACATAAAAGAAATTTTGAAGAATGTTGCTCTTTTTCATGCATTTGGAATGAATGAAAGATTACAAGCTTGAATCCTAGAGGTCAGCTTTAGGATTCTTTTATATTGCATTATGCAGCTTGAAAGCCTCAGTCGCAGGGGCGTCAGTAGACCCTTTTTACTGTGGCACAAAATACTGCTGTGTGGGAAAATATTACAGATAATTACAGATAATAGAGAAGACAGTATACCAACCTGAGAACCATTTTCCCTGATAATATTTTAGCAATCATCTCGTGTGTTTTCCATCAGCTATTTAGAATAAGAACTAGTGATGCCAGATTAATGAATGAATCACTCTTTTCAACTATTCAGTCAAAAAGGTCTGAATTGTTTACAATTCAGTTTGGTTCATTCAGACAGTTCACTCATGTGCTGAATTGTTTGTAAAATGTTTAGAAAACAAAAAGAGAACTGGATGAAGTAAAAGAAAAAAATTCTAATGTATTTCACTGTATAATAATAATAATAATAATAATATATTTTCTTAATCTGTTTTTATTTGACATTACAACTCTAAAATTAGAAAACTAATATATATTTATTTCTTAATTATTATTATTTCTTTTTTCAAAATAAGTCAGTCATTCAAGTTTTGAACAAGGTTTTTTTTTTTTTTTATATAAATTAACTATTCCTTAAACAACCATATGCAAAACCCAGCTGCACATGCAAAGCCTGCTGGATATGTTTGTAGTTGCAGACTTTTCCCTTCTCTAAACATGCTCTGATTCTGCTTTTGTCTCTTTGCCAAATCGTTGATGTGAC
>NW_015505778.1:640921-642212 GCF_001515645.1 Sinocyclocheilus grahami | reverse complement strand
AAACTTTACAGTTTTGTTCCTATCTATATTCTGAAAAGGGGTTTGTTCGTATATCATTTGACTAATTTATATAACATTTATTCCTAAGAACATGGTGAATGTTTTTTTTTGTTTTTTTGGCTGTTAACTGCATCCATTCTAATTTATGGTGTGACAAAAAAAAACACCTGAAATCCCCTTTGACTCTTAATATGTCAACAAAATGAAAATAATTTTGTACCCGACTTTATCCAATGTTTAAATTCGTGCATATATAATTAGATAATGCCTTATTTTCACATTTAAACAACATTTAAGAAAACTTGTAATACCAAAAAAATGTGCAATTCTTAATCAACTGGGGAAGTATAGCAATATCTATTACATTTTTACCTTATTCACCTGGCATGTATTGCCTTAAGAGATTATTAATTAAATGTACTATTTTATTTAAATTAAACCAATAAATAATACATCAATTATTAAATATAACCATTTGCTTTTGTAGGATGCCAGGAAAACAGCAGTGTTTATTTGAAATAATACTTTACATTTATTTCATGTACCATTTCACTAGATAGGGCTCATGTTTAATCTATAAATATAAATATTCAGATATGGTGATGAGCATTATTCTAAAGATTATTTCAAGAAATCTTTCTTGAGAAAATAATTTGTTTGTGGCTGGTATGTTCTCCTCTAGATCTGCCCATGCAGCTGAACGCAGCTCTGTTCGAGGCTAATGGTCATTGTGGTTATGTGCTGAAGCCCCCGGTCCTGTGGGAGCGAAGTTGCCCTCTCTATCAGCAATTTTACCCTCTGGATCGAGACCTGGAGAGGATGACCCCCACGCTCTACACTCTCACTGTAAGTATCCCATAGTCAGAAACTCAAAACTACTCTTAGCTAATCTAACAGACATGAATTAATTCATGTGCACACAGATTGTGTCGGGACAGAATGTGTGTCCGGGGAACTCGAACGGAAGTCCCTGTGTGGAAGTGGAGGTGTTGGGCATGCCGGCAGACAGCTGCCATTTCCGCACCAAGCCTATACACCGCAACACACTCAATCCCATGTGGAATGAGCACTTCCAGTTTCATGTGCACTTCGAGGATATGGCATTTCTGCGCATTGCTGTCATGGAGAACAACAGCTCACAGGTCACCGCTCAGCGGATACTGCCCCTCAAAACCCTCAAACCAGGTAAAGAACTCCTAATAGGAGCATAGTGTAATTACTGCTGTGCTGATTATTAATCGACGACTGCAGCCTGCTTTATAGATGATCTTCAAAATATGCATTTTGTATA
>NW_015505778.1:639668-640017 GCF_001515645.1 Sinocyclocheilus grahami | reverse complement strand
CTGTATACAGAAGTGCCATGCCACTGGAAAAATACTGAAAAAAAAAGAAAGAAAGTGAAAAATGTTCCAGGGGGAAATAAGGGTCTCTCTCAGAAATTTCAGAAATAATTAAAAAAGAAACAGCCAGTAACATATTGAAGTAAACATGACATTTTGAAGCAGAAAGACTGAAATTGTATTTTTTTGTAAAATGAACTCAAATAATCTCCATTTACAACTTAAAAAAATCATTTTTGCAGTGTATTTGCATGTTAAAAAATTATTTTAAGGATTGTAGGTAAAAAGTGTAAATTACTGTGGCAGTAGTAGTTTAAAGGGGTCATATGATGCTTTTTTAAAGATCATTATT
>NW_015505778.1:639032-639658 GCF_001515645.1 Sinocyclocheilus grahami | reverse complement strand
CTGTATACAGAAGTGCCATGCCACTGGAAAAATACTGAAAAAAAAGAAAGTGAAAAATGTTCCAGGGGGAAATAAGGGTCTCTCTCAGAAATTTCAGAAATAATTAAAAAAGAAACAGCCAGTAACATATTGAAGCAGAAAGACTGAAATAGTATTTTTTTGTAAAATGAACTCAAATAATCTTCATTTACAACTTAAAAAAATCATTTTTGCAGTGTATTTGCATGTTAAAAAATTATTTTAAGGATTGTAGGTAAAAAGTGTGTAAATTACTGTGGCAGTAGTAGTTTAAAGGGGTCATATGATGCTTTTTTAAAGATAATTATTTTGTGTATTTGGTGTAACAGAATGTTGACATGCTTTAATGTTCAAAAAACACATTATTTACACCGCAAGCACTCGTCGGAAATGTAACGCCCCTTACCATAATCGCGAGCTTCATCTTTCAAAATAAATGTAAAGACAGAGCCCGAAAGGTGAACAGAGTCTCGTGACAGACACAGTGATGAATATGTGTTTGCAGTACACAAGCCACGGTTAAGACAGCTGACTCCACTGTGATGTGTCTCGCTCACTCTCGGCGCGCGCACACACACACACACACACACACACACACCTCTCTCTCT
>NW_015505778.1:634256-635189 GCF_001515645.1 Sinocyclocheilus grahami | reverse complement strand
CTTTGCATCACAGGAATAAATTACATTTCAAAATGTATTAAAATAGAAAACAGTTCATTTAAATTGTAGTAATATTTTACATTACTGTTTTTGATCAAATAAGTGCATCCTTGCTGAGCATGAGACATCAATAAAAACATTTAACAATCTTAGCAACCTCAAACCTTTAAACAGTAGTGTAATAATAAAAGTTACCATGTAATAAAAATATTTTTTTTAAATTAAGAAAATTCATTAAACGGTAATGAAACAAAACAACTCTACAAACACCTTCACTCTGCGTCAGAAATATTGTGATAGTTTTTTTTTTCCTTTTCATTGGAAAAACTGAAAATTCAGGCTCATCGTGAAGAGTTGTGGTGCTGGAAGAATGAATGTTCCCGTCGGTCTCTTTTCAGGGACTCTGTCGATGGGCCTGAAGGCCTGGATGGCTTGGGTTCTCAGAGACTGTGTGCGGTAAAGCCCAGTGTGTCCCAGTGTGGCGATCGCACCCCTGTCCCGTCCACCGGGACCCTCCCGCTGCTGTGGAACTGGAAGCTGCATAAATGAGTCCAGACCCAGAGCAGCACCGCTAGTGTTCACTACTCTCACGTGAGTGAGATACAGTCCAGCCTGATGGAGAGCGGACGGCGTTTGAGCTCGTCCCCTGCAGAACACGATGGCCTGGGTGAGTTAGGCTTGCTGAGGAGTCGAGGATAGGTTTAGTCAGTTCAGCATGTTACTGAATGTCAGATGAATATACTTCTCCTTTTTAAAGAGTACTGTAAGTGATGAATGCGTTTATATGCATTTCATTTTTTATTTGTGGTTTTGCACATCAGTCCAGATATTTTGAAAGCTTTTTTAATACTTTATTTACATCCCTTTTTTGGATTGCTGAAATTAAATCAAGCATAAAAATGCTCCCAGCAAATTAGTGTAACACAATCTTTT
>NW_015505778.1:631751-632734 GCF_001515645.1 Sinocyclocheilus grahami | reverse complement strand
TTAAAGCTTTAGAATTAAAAAAAATATATCTATACAGTTTTTATTAGTTTGAGTTATTTTAGTATTTTAAGTAAAAATGTTAAATAAGAAATGTTGCCTTGGCAGCTAGCCGACCTAAAATAAGTTTCATGTATTTAGTTTTTTAATGTTATGTTTGTTTTTCAAGTAACATTTTTTCTTTATGGTTTTAGTTTTAACAATACTAACCCTGACTACAACAAATAAATTCATATAATTTGTAAAGTCTCTTAAAGGAGCAGCTGCTTTATTATTTGAATCAGGAATGCTAGTCATCCAACACCTGACTAGTTGTTTGAATTTTTCTTTCTAGGTTTTAAAGTTTATTTCAGCTTTTATATTTAACCGTACATGCTAACGTTGAACCCAAGGCTGTTTGGTTACATTTTTATTTGATTATAACTATTAATTGCTTATTTAATAATTATTAATCTAATTATTTTCATGTAATATTCATAATTTGAGTTAAACATGTTTCTGAAAGCAGGTGTATACTAAACGGGGAATTGAAATGAGTGTGGTTGTGATTCAGATGGACCAAATTCTGACACAAGTAGCAAATCATGGACAATAATCGATGTATTTTTTTTTTTACTTTGAATCTGTTTATATAAGTATATTTATTTGGGGAAGCTTTGTGATGTTGCAAAGCATATCACATCACACTTTTTAATAAAACAATATTGTTCAAGGTTATTTTAAAAATAACAAAAAAACTAATCAACACCTGCACTTATAGTGCTGTCTGATTTACATTAGTTCCCAAATCCGCACTCTATGATTCATTCATGAACTGGACTGATCTGAATCTGATTGCTTTTGTTCAGAAGTGAACAACTCACTGGTTCAATGATCCGGTGAGAGTGAGTCTCCATTTAACAATGCAATGAACTCTGTGTGTCTGACTCTAAACTTATCAAGAACTAGGAAAACTGAGTACTTTTGTACTCATGTAAAACAGAAAA
>NW_015505778.1:624075-625461 GCF_001515645.1 Sinocyclocheilus grahami | reverse complement strand
ATAAAGGCCCACTAGATGGGGTTTCTAGATGTTAGGATGTCAGAATGCTTGACAAAACTGACTGGGCGTTTCACATCAAAGACTTAAAGTTACCAGGAAGTCATAATTGACAATTCTCATTTAAATATTTATGGCATATTGCAGTATTTATGCATTTTTTTATCCATGCACATTTTTTTTTCAATTCATGTGCCCACGTAATATTTAATAAAACATATTAACATCCTCTACCCCTCACAATGACATCTCTTCTCATCCAACTTGAAGATGGTACAATAATCCCTAACCTGTCAACCAAGCCAATCAATTCCCGATGGACAAAATCAAGTACCGCCCTACTTGGATATACGTCACAATAGAGAAGAAAAACTTCCACAAATTCCATTTACTTCCAGATTTTAAAGGGATAGTTCACCCCAAAATGCAAACTCTGTCATCATTTACATTTACCGCATGCAGTTTTAGAACTGTGTGACTGACTTTTAAATATGACTGCTTCACCTTTATTTGCTTTGCAAAGTTTTTGTTAATTTTGTATTTAGATGGAATTGTTCTTTTTTTTTTGGCTGAAGAAATTTCTCTTTGGGTTTATCTAGAGAGGTTTCTTAATCTTTTTCTTTTCTGCAGACAATATTCTGGATGACAAACCCGAAGGCAAGTCATCCACTGAGAAACTTCAGTATGAGTCCAATGATGAGATGCCCAAGCGGTTCAAGAAAGCGGGAAGCAAAGGAAAGGTCTGTACAGAACTGTAACGATGAACATTTGAGTTCCTTTCTACCTGAATACTTCTGTGATGGTTGTTCTTCTGTGTCCTTGCAGATGTTTGACATGGAACTAGGAGAGGAGTTCTACCTGCCCCAGAATGAGAAGGAGAGCAGACAGATCGCTCAAGAGCTCTCTGATCTGGTCATCTACTGTCAGGCTATCAAATTCCCAGGTTTACATCTCATCTCATTATTACACGAGCACAGTGAGAAAAGCTTAAAGTTCTGTCCGCCTCTGAGACACCCTGAGATATTTGGGCAAAAATAAATTTTTAGGTTTGGCTGAAATAATTTCAGTTTTGGCCAAAATGATGGTGCATTTTGACTGTATCGGTGTCTATTTAGTGCACACAATATGCTGTTTTCAGTTGATGCATGACCAAAACTTCACTTAACAGTATTTATAGCATGCTACCCATCCAATAATCACAATAACCTACTCTTAGTTATTGCAGAAAACATACATGAACATCAGAAGGTGCAGCATGTTGAAAGAAACAACTCAACTTGCTGAAATCTATCATGTCATTAATAAACGTAAAGATGTCAATAAAAGAGCTTGTAAACAATGTCACATAACATTACATTCATCTGGAAAGTAGTGCTGTCAAACAATTAA
>NW_015505778.1:622150-622792 GCF_001515645.1 Sinocyclocheilus grahami | reverse complement strand
TGCTCTGATTCTGCTTTTGTCTCTTTGCCAAATCGTTGATGTGACTCAGCCTCACATAAGATATTTATTTAACTATCTCATAGTGCTTAGTTTCACTTTTAAACAGTTTCTGTGAAAGAAATTGTAGGTCCTTTCGAGTTGCAATAGCAACTTAATATCAAATCAGTGTTTTTGGTTCTTCTGCAGCCAGTCTGGAGGGCATTCGGATGAACTGGGAGGAACAAACATCGTTGACACTGAGCCAGAGCACCTCTCTCAGCTCCATCATCCGCACACCCAGATGCTACCATATCTCCTCTGTCAACGAGAACGCTGCAAAGCGTCTGTGTCGCCGCTACTCCCAGAAGCTCATCCAGCACACCAGCTGCCAGCTGCTCCGCACGTACCCTGCAGCCACACGCATCGACTCCGCCAACCCCAATCCTCTCATCTTCTGGCTGCACGGAATCCAGCTGGTTGCCCTCAACTATCAGACTGATGGTAAAGAGTGAGATCTGCTGCTCAGCCGAGATTCATCAGGACAGTAATTCAATCAGTGTAAATGATAGTGATAGACTGATGTATTGACCACGCTGATAGATCAGTTGGGCCATTTTTATAGTGTTTTCCTGAAGTTGTCGTATTAGTATTAGTGGGGGGGGG
>NW_015505778.1:619143-619735 GCF_001515645.1 Sinocyclocheilus grahami | reverse complement strand
TATATATATATATATATACATGTTGTATATTGTATAGAAAATATACATCATATTATTAATTTAGCTTGAGATTACTCCATTTGACCATTTACTGATGAGTAAAACATTGTCTGATTTATTTAATTTGCTTTCTGTTGATTATTCCAGGCTACAGACACCTGCAGTTGAGGAACCTGCACAATGAGTGTCTGGAGATCTCTAGTCTGTTCATCTTCAGCCGTAGGACGGAGGAGAGTCCCACCGGAGGACCACTGCCTGTGTCTGTGGTGAGACAGCATTCATAAACCACACAGCTGTCAGGATATTTGTGTTACATGTAGTAGTTGTACTAGACCGCAGTAATAAAACAATTTACATTCGTGATTTCTCTATATGTGCCTTACAGTCCCACAGGGGTGTGGACAGCATGTTTGAGAAAACATTATGCAAATATTTCTGATGTTTTTAAAACTCTGGAATGTGCTGCATTCCTCTCCCTCGGTCCCTGTCATCCCAGTGCAGCCTAGTTTCATTAAAAACAGGAAATCATAAAGACATAGATATGCTACTGTATACAGAAGTGCCATGCCACTGGAAAAATACTGAAAAAAAA
>NW_015505778.1:616654-617685 GCF_001515645.1 Sinocyclocheilus grahami | reverse complement strand
TTGCATGTTTTCGTCGCAAACATACAGTAGGTGCATGACACAGCAGACTGTAAACACAATGTGATTGAATCATTTTATTTAGTTAAACTGTCAGGAGTTGTTTAATAGCTCTGAAACAATATTAATAACCTGCTCTTTCGTTTAATAGCCATATGTTTTGGAATGTGAACAAAATGTGAACTCTGTTGTCGTTTTTTCCTCTCAGCTGTTCAGCACGGAGGAAAGACGCGCCGCCCAGCAGCACAAAGTGACAATGCATGGAGTTCCAGGCCCTGAACCCTTCACCGTAATGTGTGTTGATGAATACACCACGGCCAAGCAGCTCCTGGACTCTGTAAGTGTCACCGCAACAGAACCGAGCCAGTTTAGACAGGTTAGCACACACCAGAACACTGTTAAGTGCAATGAACCAGAGGACAGGGTGCAACTACTGTCGATGAAGTAGTGTAAGCATTCTGTGTGTGGTGCCATCAGGGATTCAGAGTTCTCTTGGAATTCTTGAGAAGTTATTTTTATGAGTTCTGAAATTATGTTTCGGATTAACCCTTGGAAGTTCATCCAGTTACCAAAGCGTCCTCCTCGTGGAGAATGATTGTCATCCATTCTCTCATTAGGAACAAGTTACTACTTGAAGTAGTGTTCACTCCGGTGTTTACTGGTCTGCTTCACATTTTCATCATTCCTCAGCACATAAACACGTTTAAATAGTCTCTTTCTTGCCAGTTATTTCCGACTACCTCCTTCAACTACTTCCTGATGGAGGAGAAAATGCCTCTGTGCAAGGAGAAGAGCGAGTCGAAGAGAGCCCTTCAGCAGCGCCCCCTAGCGAATGATGAACGGCTCCTGAGAGTTACTCACAGCTGGCAGCCGCAGGAAGGATATGTGGGCAGAATATACCTGAAAACCAAGGAGGAGGTATAACCCTTTTGCCAGATTGTGCTTGCTTTCATTGAATTACATCTCTAAGGGTCATTCCTGTTATGCAGTACCTTTTCAACTTTAGAACTTTTGAAAGAGGAATAAACTACCAT
>NW_015505778.1:614517-615005 GCF_001515645.1 Sinocyclocheilus grahami | reverse complement strand
CCCATTCACTGCAGAGGATCCATTGGTGAGAAAGGGATGTAATGCTACATTTCTCAAAAAATCTGTTAGGATGAAGGAACATTGAACATTTTTGGGTGAACTTTTACTTTAATGGTATGATTTAGTCAAGGTTAGATTTTTGTATGGTATCCCAAATGCTAGTGATGTTTAATGTAAAGAGTTTGCTGTTTTTTAACTGTGTTATTAACTGAGCATCATGTCTTTAGCAGTGAAAACATGATTAATGGCATGTAATAGTTAATAGACCTCAATCAGGGTTGACACCATACACAATTTGCTGCAAATGAATATGAGCCTGTTAAGGACTATGGTGTTTGTCATTCAGTCAGAAAAAAAGGTGTTTTTTGTTTTGCAAATTGATGGCTTGTGAAAATTAGACAAAACCTTAGGAGCTTAGAGGTACAACATCTGAAAAGACTGCATGAAGACTGGAGCAACGATGCTGAAAATTCAGCTTTGCATCACAG
>NW_015505778.1:612530-612941 GCF_001515645.1 Sinocyclocheilus grahami | reverse complement strand
ATGAATGTTCCTCCAGCCTGTTTGTACTGTAATGTGTGTTTGTAATTTAGATCTTTAGCACCGGAATGTAGGATCTCTCACCGTCTTGCGAGAGATTCAATATTTTGATATTTAAGTGGTGAATGTAAGCACCATTGAAGTGCATTTTGTGTGGTCCACTACAGCATTATGTGCTTTAATATTGTTTCAGTGTATATTTACCTTTGTTTTGAACAAGCAAATGTTTCGTGACATGATGCTGTTATTTGAGTTCAAAACATGTCGAAATTTCTATTAGCGATGGTTTGGTTTTCAGCACATGTAAAACTCTAGGAATGTATCATCAATATTTTGATGTAAATCTTGGGTTGTTTACTCGAAACCATAGATTCAATGAACTGTTGAGAAATCCATGTTTGGTGAAACAGATAC
>NW_015505778.1:602610-610942 GCF_001515645.1 Sinocyclocheilus grahami | reverse complement strand
TTTTTTTTTTTTTGCATAGTGCATTTTCCACATAGCTGTAGATTCAGTTTTGCTTATATAAATTCAGTAAATTAATTTAGGCTTGCCACTATAATTTGTTTATTTTATACTTATATTTTTTTATTCTTGTTCTGAATACTGTTAAATTTGAAGAATTTATTGTAGAGTGAAACTAAGTGTTTATAAATATTTCATTTTATTTGACAGTATTTCTGAATGTAATAAAATGTGATGTATACACTAATGCGACTAACGCTTTTTTCCCTCTCGACAATGCAATTTTGACCTGGCTTTCAGTAAGGTGCAACTTATTATAATATAATATAAATAGGCACTTTAATATCTGGCTCTGTTCAGTGACTGAGTGGCTGATACCTTCAGTAAGTGAAGCTCCCACAGTGCCGTGTTCTGAGGGCTGCAGTATTCAGGCACATCCAGCTCCGGCAGATACACACCACTGCCCTGCATTTCAGTATCCAGCAGGATGTCACACTTAGGGAAGGTCTACACAAACACCACATACACAGAGAACTCATACATTCACCTCAGAAACCACAAACATGAAGGCCTCTGTTAGCGAAATGAAAGGAGGAACAGCACTGGCTCACATGCATCAGCGCTCTGTTGGCCGCCAGGATGCCCACACAGGAGTCAGGCAGCAGGTGCAGCCCGAGCGCGCCCTGCGCCCTCTGCAGTCTCACCTGCTTCCTGCGTCTGGTCAGCATGACGTCCAGACACTGCAGAACGACCGCTGTCTCCTCATTCGTTCCTCCTGCGGCTGATTCACACAATAGTTATTTCCATCCAAAATATTGAAATATTTGAAATATTGCATAAAACATCTCAAGCGTTCAACCGGAAAAGCCTGTGACTATTTTCTTCCAACATGATATTTACTTGTTGCAGCCTTAGAGATCACAGATGAAACGCAGCAACGCATGCAAGACAGTTCTGGGAGGTAATTATATCAAATCATTTTAAATGACAGACTTTTATGGAAACCCATTTTTGCCACAGAATAAAAAAAGGAAATTGTGACTTTTTCCATCTCACAATTCTAAGAAAGAATATAGCTCAGAATTGTGAGATCAACTTTTTTTTTCTTCATGTAATTTCATTAACATCTCACAATTCAGCATTTACATTACAATTAGAATTCTTTACAATCTTGCAATCCAGTTTTGTTTTCACCATGGAATAAAAAAACAACAACCTTTTTTTCCTCACAGCTGCAACTTTATATCTCGCAATTCTGAGTTTGAAAACAGCAATTCACAGAACTGCGAGAAAAAAAGTCAGAATTGTGAGATAAAAAGCAATTACATTTTGAAATATTTGAAATATTGCATAAAACATCTCAAGCGTTCAACCGGAAAAGCCTGTGACTATTTTCTTCCAACATGATATTTACTTGTTGCAGCCTTAGAGATCACAGATGAAACGCAGCAACGCATGCAAGACAGTTCTGGGAGGTAATTATATCAAATCATTTTAAATGACAGACTTTTATGGAAACCCATTTTTGCCACAGAATAAAAAAAGGAAATTGTGACTTTTTCCATCTCACAATTCTAAGAAAGAATATAGCTCAGAATTGTGAGATCAACTTTTTTTTTCTTCATGTAATTTCATTAACATCTCACAATTCAGCATTTACATTACAATTAGAATTCTTTACAATCTTGCAATCCAGTTTTGTTTTCACCATGGAATAAAAAAACAACAACCTTTTATCTCGCAATTCTGAGTTTGAAAACAGCAATTCACAGAACTGTGAGAAAAAAAAGTCAGAATTGTGAGATAAAAAGCAATTACATTTAAAAAAAAAAAAAGTTCATTCTGTGGTGGAAACCAAGCTTTAGTAGACTTTGGCTCAGTCATTTCAGAGGGATTAAAAGAAGATTTTTGACAATGTGCCATGAGATGAGTCCCCTGAACTATTAAAAAAAAAAAAAGTTCATTCTGTGGGGGAAACCAAGCTTTAGTAGACTTTGGCTCAGTCATTTCAGAGGGATTAAAAGAAGATTTTTGACAATGTGCCATGAGATGAGTCCCCTGAACTATTAAAAAAAAAAAAAGTTCATTCTGTGGTGGAAACCAAGCTTTAGTAGACTTTGGCTCAGTCATTTCAGAGTGATTAAAAGAAGATTTTTGACAATGTGCCATGAGATGAGTCCACTGAACTATTAAAAAAAAAAAAAAAAGATTTTTCACATTTTTAAATAAGACAAGACTACTGGAGAACATTTTACTTCAGTCTTTCTGCTTCAGAATCTGTGTTACTTGCCGTTTCTTTGTAATTATTTGTGAAATTTAGTAGCGATTTCTGAGTGAAAATTCTTTCAAAGTAAATCCTACACCACAATTTTGAATTCACTGTGGTTACTTAGTCCAAACACGTGATCCGTTTCTGTTGCGCTTCCAGGTATTTACTCAGTAAATGTTTTGGTAATGTAGATTATTCATATATTTTCTTATAGAATAAAAAAGATCTTGGTGATTTGATTTCACCCAGTGCTCTTTTATGCAGTATCCCAAAACTGGCATAAAAATACATGGATGGAAACATGTTCAATAATATTTCAGGGGTTCTGCAGGTTTTATGAAGGTAAATTTAAGATGTTTTAAAGACTTGAAAATTTAAGGAACACGGTGTTTTGTATTAGGGTCAAAGACGAAAAAGGGTTTAAGCATAAAAACAATAAGTGTAATACTGCTTTAAATTGTTGTTGTTTAAAAATGTTGTTTAAAAGTTTTCTTTTTAATTTAATTGCAATTTTGTTTTTGTTTTTCTGAGCAAAAAAATTAATATCATACATTTTTCCCTAATTTACAGAAGAGACCCACTAAAATGTCATTCAGTGTAACAATCTTTTAACATATTTACAACAAAAATCAATTTATGACATATTAAAAAACAAATTACTTTCACCCCAAATACTAATTAGTTGTAATTTTACATTTTTAAAATTTGCCACTATGCTAGGTTTTGCCCATTTGTCTATTTTAATATGTACACGTCAGAATAAGTATGTTGTTTGAATTTTTACATAAATATTGTGTTACACTGAATGACAATGTAACATTATTTCAACCAAATTTTAACATTTTATCCTTCAAAAACTTATATTAAACCTTAAAAGTAGACACTTTACTTACATTTAATGTGCTTTCTATGGACATAAAATCACTTTTGATGCGGACATCTTAACATCTTTGACCCATTAGCAACACAAAGCTTGAAAATTAAAATTACTACAGATCTCCAATTGCTAATTTTCATTTCATTTCACACACACACACACACGTCTGGTTTGCTATCCTTGTGGGGACTCTCCATAGGTGTAATGGTTTTTATACTGTACAGACCATATATTCTATTGCCCTACACCAACCCTACCCCTAAACCTACCCCTTACAAGAAACTTTCTGCATTTTTAGATTTTCAAAAAACTTCATTCCGTGTGATTTATTAGCTTGTTTACCCCAGTGGGAACCTCAATTTAGGTTCCCACCGTGACACGAGTCCCCATGAGTCTGTGTGTATTCAGGTTTAAGTCCCCATCAGAATAGAAAAACAGGTACACACACACACACAAAATAAAAAAGCTTACGACTTGAACCGCACTGATCCAAACCACTAGAAATTGGAAATAACATTTACTTTACCTTCTGATCACACCGCAAAAAAATGTTGTTCCTCAGTATATTTTGTGTCATTTCATGTGCAAGCGTCTAAAGATCTATACATCATTTACTTGAGAAGCAAAACGTACGCGAGAAGTCTCGTTTTAAGAAAAATGCATCAAAATGAAGTGAGTTTATGATTAAAGCAAGAACAAATATCTGCTAATGGGCTCAGAAATCAACTAAATTCAAAAGGAAAACAAGTTTTCATAGTCCACTGACAGATGTCTGTCCTTGTTTTAAGCACAGACTCACTTCATTTGGTTCAGTTTCTCAGAAAACTAGACTTCATCTCAAGTGAATGCAAAGTGAAGCGTAATAAATGTCTGGGACACTGCAATTTCTAAGTGACGGGATGTTCTTGCTCATATTAAATAACTCGGTGTGCAGAGACACTGGAGATCTCACCTGCGTGCAGCGTCAGCAGGGTCGATGTTGAGGACGTCACCTGTTGGAAACAGATGCATTTTAGCTCAGCGAGGGTGGGATGTTTGTGAAACCAGAGCTGTGGCGGCACTGACCTTGTCCTGAGAGGATGTGAGGATGCAGTGAAGCCTCTCGCGATACGTCAAATCCTGAGAGAAGGAGAACGCTCACATGTTAATGCATGAAGCGTGACGTGAAGCAGGTGCTCCTGGTTGAAATACTTACACCCGATGTGATGAGGCCGTACAGCACCACCAACAAATCATCGAAGAACTCCCAAGTTTATCAAATGAGCAAACCTTCAGGAAACAATTGCAACCATGTTAATCAAGAACACCGAGGAAAACGCTTTGTAACGGTGTAATAACACTATAATAAAGCAGTTATACACATCAAGTGCTTCTTACTTCGCAAGACCTTCTAAAACGGAGGGCAGTAAGATGGGCTTCTGAGCTTTCTTCAGTATTCTGAAGTAGATGAGGAACACAATGTTCAGCGTCTCTGTGTGCTGGAATCAAACGATGGACCAACAACATACAAGAACACATTCATGCATTAAAAGGAACAGGCTCTCCATCTACTGTAGTAAGACTCACCGATTGAATTTTCTTCTCCTTGCTCTCTGAAGCCTCAGCTTCTAGAAGTTCTTTCTGCAGCTTCTCCTCTGCTTTCTTCCACTGTTGAGGACAAGACGATGGTGGATCACGGTCACAAAACAGGTATAACACTTTTCCAGAAGCTTGAGGAAATATATTTGGCATTCATTTGCTCCACAGGCATTTCAGAAAATTCTTCATATAAAGACAGATTTCATTAATAAACTCTTTCTAACTCTGCACTTGACCATTAAACGTTTCGTTCACATGCTTTCAGATGGAGCAGCATTTATTACACAGAGCCGTAGTTCACTGAGAAGCTATGCAAACAAGCTGTCATTATCGCGAACGATTTCAGAATCGCGCAATAAAAGCGATTTTTTTGCGTAACTTGTCAGTGAACTACGGCTCTGTGTAGTAAATGCTGCTCCATCTGAAAGCATGTGATGATGATTTCCTGCTGATTACAGAACCAGCTTTACTAACAAAATGCACATGACAATCGCATTCGATTAATCGTGCAGCCCTAAAGGTTATTATAAAATATTTAAATATACACTACTTTTCAAAAGTTTGAGGTCAGTAAGACTTTTTTTATTTATTTATTTTTTTTAAGAATTGAATACTTGAATTTGCCAACACAAGGCTGCATCAAATGATATGATAATGTAACACAAAATATATTTAAATTAAAAGCTGTTCATTTGAACTTTATATTCATTAAAGGGGTCATATGATGCGATTTCAAGTTTTTTCACATGACCCCTTTAAAGAATTCTGACAACAAATGTATCATAAAAAAATATTACATTTCCACAAAAATATTAAGCAGCACTGCTGTTTTCATCATTGATAATAATCAGAAATGTTTCTTGAGCAGTAAATCAGCATATTAGAATGATTTCTGAAGGATCATGTGACACTGAAGACTGGAGGAATGATGCTGAAAATTCAGCTTTGATCACAGAAATAAATTATAATTAAAAAAATGATTAAAATAGAAAACAGTTGTTTTAAATTGTAATAATATTTCACAATATTAGGCTAGTGTTTTTACTGTATATTTCATCAAATAATGCAGCCTTGGTGAGCAGAAGACACTTCTTTCAAAAACATGAATACATCTTACTGACCCCAGAACTTTTGAATAGCAGAGTAACTTGAGAGAGTTAATAACATTCAGCTCAGTTCAAACCTTCCGCTGCATCCTGGACAAATTAGTCCTCTTCTCCTTGAAGGACATGAACTTCTTTTTGGGCGCAGTAACATTATAAATGTCTGTCACTTTTGATCAATTTAATGCTGAATAAAAGTGTTATGGGTAAAGATTTTAGGGTAGTCAGGGAGTTTGAGAGTTTATTAAAAACTAATAAAAAAAAAAAAAATTAAAATAAATCATTTTAAAATAAAACAATCAAAATAAAACACTAGAAAAGATGAAATAGTTTATTCGTTTACCTGCATGTCATGTAACCAATAACCAACATCAGAAAGCAGTGAGCATGCAAATATGTTGTTAAATTATTGAAATAAATCTCAAATAAATATTTAGCATCAAAAGGATTCGAACAACAAAAAAGTTACGATTTTTTTTTCTCCTAAAACACGACATGGCAACACAAACTACTACAGCACTTTCTTAAACACACCCTTGAGATTTCAAGAGGTTACGCTTGAAAAAATCCACACCAACCGTTTGTTAATTCATCCTGGTCATCTGGTTCCTCCTCTTCCTCCGCCACAACTAGAGGAAACAATCAGACGGTTAATCACAAATGTGACCCTGGACCACAAAACCAGTCATAAGGGTACATTTTTTAAAATTGAGATTTATAAATCATCTGAAAGCTGAATAAATAAGCTTTCCATTGATGTATGGTTTGTTAGGATAGGACAATATTCCAAAATCTGGAATCTGAGGGTGCAAAAAAAAAAAAATCTAAATATTGAGAAAATCGCCTTTAAAGTTGTTCAAATGAAGCAATGCATATTACTAATCAAAAATTAAGTTTTGATATATTTACAGTAGGAAATTTACTAAATATCTTTATGGAACATGATCTTTACTTAACGTCCCAATGATTTTTGACATAAAAGAAAAATCTATAATTTTGACCCATACAGTGTATTTTTGGCTATTGCTACAAATATACCCCAGCGACTTAACACTGCTTTTGTGCTCCAGGGTCACGTATCATCCTCTCTAGACCCACAGCGGGTTTCTCTATGCTCTGAGGGATCAGGCCGCTCTTGTCTTTGATGGGAAGCAGGTGAATGAGTTCTTTCTGCTCCTCCTGCTGTATCTTCCTGGGCATCTTCTCATACTTCTCCACCGGCTGTTCAGTCTTGCGCTTTTTGGCATGTACTGGAGCGCTACAAAAGAAAAGAGGAAAAATGCTCTCAACAGACATCCGCTGGTCACGAGTATAAAGTCTTGAGAGAAATTAACGTCAAGTGATTTAATAACAAGGACCAAAGCATATGTTTTAAACACTGCTGCCTACCATGATGAGATGTCTCGAGTCAGAAAGGAAGCTTTCTTTGCCAAGGCTTTGATCTGTTCTAGATCATCCTCGTCCATCATGTCTACAGGCAGAGACTCCAGGAACTCCTCCTCCTCCTCCTCTTCCTCCTCTGTTGTGATACATCAGCATTACAACGCTGTCTCAGTGTTGAGCACGAGAGTTAATGAAAATGATCCGAGAACAGTTTCTCTCACCTGGTTTCTTCTTATAGCGCTCCAGGGGTTTGAGGGTCTTGTGGGAGACATCTGTAATGGCTTGCCGAAGCGTCCTCTGTTCTTTGCGTTGTTTCTTAGCTGAACTCTGTTGCTTAAACTGATGATTCTTCAGTTTGTTTTCTAGCTTCAGATTGCTGCTTTTCAGTAATTTTTTGAAGCTAGGCTTCTTTTTCTTGTTCCTTTTGGAAGTCTTTCGTTTGAAAGACACATAAGCACATGATAGAGTATGACGCAATTATACATAAGACAAGACATAACGTCTTTAAACATATGAAGCAAAATGAAAAATTCAGAGGCCGACTTGCATTGTACGATATGCCAAAAAGTGATTTTCATTACTGTTTTCCATCAGATAGTTTGCTTCAAAATATTAGATTTTAAATACTTTTACTCTATATTTAACTTAAATACTGCAATAACTGAAAATCAGTGTAAAATGTGTTATTTTATAGAGAAATAAATGGTGTTTAGATTAGATGCGAATAGTTTAGTACAATGGAATCCCCTCAACATATAATAACATATTATTTAACTACTTATTGCTTTCAGTCTAAGTACCAGAGAGTTAACTAAAACAATGAGAGGTTAACTCTTAGTATATATGATATGATATATGACAAGATATACAGTAGGGGGTTGACAAGTATGCTATATATTATATAGAATGACAGTGTTTATACTATGGAAGCCCGTTTCCACCACTGAATAAAAAATAAAAAAGGTAATTGCTACTTTTTCATCTCACAATTCTGACTTTTTTTCCTCAGAATTGTGATATATAAACTTGCAATTCTGAGAAAATATCAAGTCTTTTCCCCACCTCAAAATTGGACTTTAAGTTTATATCTCACAATTGTGACTTTATAACTCGCAATTCTGACTT
>NW_015505778.1:590544-602574 GCF_001515645.1 Sinocyclocheilus grahami | reverse complement strand
TCGCAATTCTGACTATATATCTCGCAATTCTGACTTTAGTATATAGAAACAATAAAGGGTTGAAAAATGTAGTTTGATATGATACTGTAGGGGTTACACTATGATATAAAGTATATGATATACAGTAAAGGTTAGACTAGTATTGAAACGGCAAAGTTTTGACTAATACATAAGAAACGAGGGCTGTCAAGTGACTCTCAAACACTGCATTTAAATGTAAGTGTAGCAAACCAGAGACATGGCGTACAGAAGCTGCTGATATTAAACTCACTCCCGCTTTAGTTTGTGTATTAATTACAAAATAACTTACCGGGCCCATATTGATCTGCGATTCGACTCAACTATCGATGACGTTTCAAATGTGTAAATCAGTTCAATCCAAAAACAAACAAACAAACAGTGTGTATCCTCTCTTCACACATGCACCACATGGGCAGGAAGCAAACGGGGGGAGATGCTACATGAGTTCCGCTGCCTTTGAGCGCCACCTGCTGAGCTGGAGGAACGAATGCACGAAGACGACGACTTGATCTTAGACTAAATGACAATTATTATGTTTAAGTTGCTCCAAGTCATTTATTAAAATTTCTAAAGCAGCTG
Source organism: Sinocyclocheilus grahami (assembly GCF_001515645.1). Classification (NCBI taxonomy): domain Eukaryota; kingdom Metazoa; phylum Chordata; class Actinopteri; order Cypriniformes; family Cyprinidae; genus Sinocyclocheilus; species Sinocyclocheilus grahami. The sequence continues at coordinate 601,974 of NW_015505778.1, read as the reverse complement.
AAAAAATTAATTCCTTAAATCTCTATGAATTACAAATTGCTATTTGATAGGGTGTAATACTTTAGATTGTTAAAAATGACAAATATTATTAATAAAAAAAAATTCTATAGGTATATATAAAATGAACAAGTTATATTTTTAAGTCACGATGAATTAAAATAAAAGAAACAACAACAACTATCATGGTAGTTTTAGATTTATTTACACATTTGAATTTTGAGGTGTCAAACATTTCACCTATTTACAATGTATCTTCACTGGAGTATGAAAACTGTACAATAAAACCAGGAATGTGTCGAAAACAAACCAAGAATTAATGACACAATTTACATTTTTCTTCAAGATGCAACATTACCAATTGGAAAAATGTTTCGAAACCCAATATTTACAGATATTAGGTTGAAATGCATGATAAACAATGCATTTGGTCAAATATTTTTTGGTCAAACTAAAATAAAACAGACAAAAATGTATTACGCCACACACTCTTTTTCTTTAACTGGCAAATGTCAGTTTGCAAAATGCAAAAATCTCTGAATGCATTCATCACTGTCTTACTAACATTAAAATGAAGCTATATATTAGTGTTTTAAAAGAACAAATTAAAGTAGCACAATAGGACCGCAAGAAATGCAATAATTCTTCGGCAAGAAGCAACAAAATGCTTTCAAACACCTCAACACACTATATGCATTATTCCTGCATTGGATTTATTTTTAAAATTTCTATTGCACTTCATTAAGGTCTTGTCCTACAAAACAAAACCACTTAAAAGAATCACATTTAAAAATCACAGAACCTGGATATTCCATTATTAAAATCTCAAGTGCATTAAACAGGCTCTGAATGGATATGCTTCCAAAATAAACTTCAGCATACAAAATGAGTGCGTATGCCGGCACCAGTCCTCTCCATAAGGAGGAAGATTAAGAGAAAGCCTGATGCTGGTATCTGGTACAGTACACGACTAAGCTGGTGGAATATTTTCTCATAAAAGGCTTATATTTTTAATTCACACATATGTGTAACTTCAGTAACACTGGCATGGTTACAAAGGTATCAAGTTGAGCTTTTTCTTTCATTCCATTTCTTTGAGCCTGTTTTATACAATCCCCTCTTCTAATCGAGAGTTGAAGTCAACTGGAAATATAAAACTGGTGAGAGTTCAAGAGGTTTTCACTGTAGGACTGATGCTTTTTTCCATTTCTTTATCCTTTATGAGGGCATTAAACACCTGATGAGGAGAAAGAGACAAAAGAAATAACTAACATATGTTAAAGGAATAATTCCTCATTGGATCCTCTGCAGTGAATGGGTGCCGTCAGAAAGAGAGTCCAAACAGATGATAAAAAACATCACGATAATCCACACCACTCCAGTACATCAATTAATGTCTTGTGAAGCAAAAAAAAGGGGATGGACTTTTTTTATGGACTCATATTTTGACCTTAAGTAACGGTTTAAAGTTAAAATGCTTTAATGATGGATTTGTTTCCTAAAAACACGCAGCTTTTCACTTCACAGGACATCAATTGATAGACTGGGGTGGATTATTTGTCAATTATCGTGATGTTTTTATCAGCTGTTTGGACTCTCATTCTGACGGCACCCATTCACTGCAGAGGATCCATTGGTGAGCAAGTGATGTGATGCTATATATCCTCAAATCTGTTCTGATGAAGAAACAAACTCATCTATATTTTGGATGGCCTGAGGGTGAATACATTTCCAGCAAATTTTCATTTTTTGGTGAACCATTCCTTTAAGGAACGCCATGCAAACCACAATGTACTGTAGAAGAATAAAGTTCCCTGTAGTAAGCTATACTCGTAATAAAGTGTTAGTTTGCCGAAAATATGAAAATGCTGCCCTTTCCACAACACAGATTAATTTTACTAGGTATCTATTAATAGAAGTTATGCAAAGGAATCTTTGAAGAGAACAAAATGTAGCAGGAAGTATATTTGCATTTAATTTCCTGCCTGCATTTCTCTCACAAACAAACTCCACAGGCTGATCACTGTAACAGCTCAGACAGGAACTGACCTGGGCCCACTTCCTGTTGCTGCTGATCATCTGAGTGTTGGCGATGCAGCTCAAGAGGCGTTCAGACGGCGTGTCCTCCGGGAGTCTGGTCAGGAACTGAGCGATGTGGATGAAGTCCATCTGCAGGAGCACGTCCTCATAGAGCCGCAGAATCCCAAGCCCCGTGCGGAACAGGAACTCCTCCCCGTCTCTGCAGAACACGTCCCACACCCGACACGCCACATCCAACGGCAGGGACTTAGTGTAGAGGGTGAAGATCCTGTTAATACAAAAAATGTACATAAGAAAGTGAAAATGACAGTAATGCATCCAAGGTGTTTTGTTTAGTCTTCAAGGTCAGAATTTGGACAACAAAACTAGTCATAAGGGTCAATTTTTTTAAATCGAGATGTATGCATCATATGAAAGCTGAATAAATAAGCTTTCCATTGACGTATGGTTTGTTAGGATTGGACATTATTTGGCTGAGATTCAACTACTTGAAAATCTGGAATCTGAGGGTGCAAAAAAAAAATCAAAATATTGAGAAAATCACCTTTAAAGTTGTCCAAATGAAGTTCTTAGCAATGCATATTACTAATCAGAAATTAAGTTTTGATATATTTACGGTAGGAAATTTACAAAATATCTTCATGGAACATGATCTTTACTTAATATCCTAATGATTTTTGACATAAAAGAAAAATCGATAATTTTGACCCATACAATGTATTTTTGGCTATTGCTACGAATATACCCCAGCGACTTAAGACTGCTTTTGTGCTGCAGGGTCACATTTAGAACGGAAAGCAGCTTCAAAATTTAGATTTACTTAAACATATGCATTTAGAAATCAAGCTTAGTTTTCTGCCTAATCTGATCAGATTTAAAATGAAAACTAAGAAATGTTTTCCTTCATCAGAAGGTTCTTCAAGGACTCACCAGTCTATCAGATACAGGTCAGGCGTGAGGTTATAACTCTTGAAGTGATTAAAAAGTCTGGGGAGGTTTTCCTCAAAAAACACCTCAAATGCCGCAAAGTACTTCAGCATCTAATAAGAAAGAGACACAACATTAAAACAGATTTCTAATTCATGGAAAAGCTCCATGTGTAACAATCCCATCAATAAATCCACAGAGAACTAAACTATAATTGAAGTGAAATTATTACAATGTCTGACATTTAAAAAGCAATTCAGCTGATTTGCAATAAAGGCCTAATATTACCTAATTTGATGATGACTTCAAAAATATCAATTTATCAATATTCAAAACATCAATAAAAATTTTCCATCATGTAGTTTTTTCACAAAATAAGAATTATATATATATTAGTACCGCCAAACGATTAATCGCGATTAATCGGATCCAAAATAAAAGTTTGTTTAAAAAAAATATGTATTATGTATATATAAATACACACACATTCATTATATATTTTGAAAATATTTACATGTATATACATTTATATATTTATATTATATAGAAATATGTTTAATATATAAACATAACATTTTTCTTAAATATATACATGCATTTGTTTGTATTTATATATAAATAATAAATATACACAGTACACACTCATATATTATGTAAACAAAAACTTTTATTTTGGATGCGATTAATCGCGATTAATCGTTTGACAACACTAATATATATATATATATATATATATATATACATATATGTATATATATATATACACACACACACATACATACACACACAGATAAATAAATGATATATATATATATATATATATATATATGAGCTTCAATGCGCTTATCAAAATAGCAAAACCAGTCAAATGTCAAAATGACATGATAAAAAAATCCAAACGGCATTTTAATGACAAAAAGAAGTATTCAAATTTTGTAAATTAACTTACAATATGCAAAGCAGTGAAAAGAATGGAAAATTAGGCATAAAATAATGCCTTCAGAATCATTCATGCATGTGAAAATCATCTAACCCGGCTCAGAGGACGACAGGAATCATGTCTTTGTGGCAGTTTTCTATGAAATGCATCATATTTTGTGAAAAAGTTTGACATCACTGAATCATCAGTGAACTGACCTTAGCTGAAAAATGACTCTTTGTTATTGTCCTCTTGCATTATAGACAAACTATTTTCCTGTTTGACACTGTAAAGCTGCTTTGACACAATCAGTATTGTATAAAGCGCTATATAATTAAAAGGTGGCGTGCTGGAAAAAACAGGCACTTTTTTTGCAATCAGAAAAAAAAAGGTTCTAAAAGCAGTAAGTATCATATTAGTACGAAACAAGCACTGGGTTTCATTCAGCAAATATGATGCAGGGCAGAGTTATGTCTTGTCCCTCAGTTTAAAGTCTGTAAAGCAAAAGAAGACACTGTCGACAGAGTTTGACACTGAATCACTCCTTTAAAATGATGTAAATAATCGGAGCATCTATAAAATGTTGCGTGTACCAGCTCGTGGTCCACTCTGAAGAAAGCCATCTGACAGGGTTTGTTGAGGAGATTGGCGAAGGCGATGAAAGCGTCGGCCTCCTCCAGGTTGAGAATCAACACAGCAGCTATGAAGGACATTCCCTGAACCTGCAGCCACATTTCAGAGCCGCTCTTATCATTGTCTAACGGCTGTCATGCTGGATCATACTAGAAGAACTTCCTTCATATACAATAATTGTATTTATTGTATAATATATATTGTTAAAAACATCTGCTTTATTTAACTCACATTTACAGTTTTGCTTTTTTACACTACCGATCAAAAGTTTGGGGTCAGTAAGAATTTAATAATTTTATTTAGCAAGGATGCATTAAATTGATCAAAAGTGACAGTAAAGACAATTATAATGCTACAAATGATTTCTGTTTCAAATAAATGCTGTTCTTCTGAACTGTCTATTAAATCAAAGAATTCTGAAAAAAAACATGGTTTTCACTAAAATATGATGCAGCACAACCGTTTTCAACATTGATAGCGATAAAAATGTTAAGCAGCAAATCAGCATATTAGAATGAGTTCTGAAGGATCATGTGACTGGCGTAATGATCCTGAAAATTCAGCTTTGCATCACAGGAATAAATTACATTTTAAAATATATTACAATAGAAAACAGTTATTTTGGGGTGTAATAATATTTCACTTTTTTTATCAAATAAATGCAGCCTTGATGAGCATAAGTGACTTCTTTAAAAAAATAAAAATAAATAAATAAAATATCTTACCAACCCCAAATGTTTGTAAGATAATGACGGAACACATGATTAAATACTAGGGGTGCTCCGATTAGGATTTTTTGAGGCCGATCACAGAAAGCAGTATCTGCCGATACCGATCTTTTTAAAGCCTTCTTTTTTATCATTTATAACTATTTATAGTGATACTCCAATCAGGATTTTTAGACATTTATTCATTTTTGAAAATGGGGGGAATTCCCCTCTGGGTGACTCTTGTGAGGGGAAGCAGCTTTCACAGAAGGGTCTGCTACTGATCCGTGGCTGTTTACCACAAACACAACATTTATCCATTAATTTGATTTCAAATCCAAACATTGTCACTGAAAATGCTTTTTCACCATTGCAATTCTTTTTTTACACAGTACGGTAATACAATCTTTCACAGACATATTTAAGCACAATAAATATAAGCAACACATTATTCAATGCTTTTTACTTTTGCATTTACTTCTAGATTTATATATTAAGTTGCTCAAGCAATTGGCAAAACATTTAAACTGCTTTTCTTACGTTATCATAAACTTACCATTGACAGAAATAGTCAGCTCTACTGTCTTTTCTTTTGCATTGAAATCTTTATTACAAGCAATCCTGTTTTCCTACCTCCACGAGTGCCATCTATTATTGCCTTCTTTTTCTAAAAGTGCTCCTTCCCTTTAAACCTAACCAAAAAGCCATATGTGTTGACTGTGAAACACAGTAGACTTTAATAATATGCATTTATGGTGTAATTACTACATTTTCGTGTCAATCCATGTTCATATTTACTGCAAACAATGCGCTGTTACTTTAATTCATCGCTTGCAGCGCAGCAAACATAGACTCGGTGCGGAAACGATCTCTACACTGCTACAGACGCACCGCTCCTGAACGCACTGCCAGCGCTGTTACTTTAATTCATCGCTTGCAGCGCAGCAAACATAGACTCGGTGCGGAAACGATCTCTACACTGATGCAGATGCACCGCTCCTGAACGCACTGCCAGACCGCAACCATGTGCAGTGAGCACGCTTTATTAATCCGTTAACATGAGCGCGGAAAAAATACGCACCACGTAAACCTGGCGTTATGTGTGCGCGCTGCAACTGTGCATGAGCGTACGGTCTCCAGGAGAGCGTGCGAGCACTGAATGGTTAAACACGGGCAAGAATTAAAAAGAAATGCAATTTATAAACTTTAGTGACGACGTGACACTGCCTCGATTGTGCAAGTGACAATTCCTGTGTCAACTGTGCAGCGTGCAGCTCGTTTATAGACAGACGCGATGTGTGATGATTTGAAGCCATTTGCGTATTTTGAGCGAGAGAGCGCCCGCGCGGTGATTCATTCACGCTGTTTGTGAAATTTATGAGTACCTCACCTTCAGAATTATAATTATTTCACCTGTGCTGGACAGAGAATGAGACGGTGCCGCTGCATGTCAAGCCAAACCTCTCACGGCAGCGTCATCAGCTTGAGATCGTTTTTTTTTAGATCGGCCTTTTAGAGACCGCCAATCAATCATCCCAATGTGATTATCGGCCGATAAGTAGAGCACGGGCAAGAATTAAAAAGAAATGCAATTTATAAACTTTAGTGACGACGTGACACTGCCTCGATTGTGCAAGTGACAATTCCTGTGTCAACTGTGCAGCGTGCAGCTCGTTTATAGACAGACGCGATGTGTGATGATTTGAAGCCATTTGCGTATTTTGAGCGAGAGAGCGCCCGCGCGGTGATTCATTCACGCTGTTTGTGAAATTTATGAGTACCTCACCTTCAGAATTATAATTATTTCACCTGCGCCGGACAGAGAATGAGACGGTGCCGCTGCATGTCATGCCAAACCTCTCACGGCAGCGTCATCAGCTTGAGATCGTTTTTTTTTTTTAGATCAGACTTTTAGAGACCACCGATCAATCATCCCAACGTGATTATCGGCCGATAGTGATCGGTAGCCGATCAATCGGAACACCCCTATTAAATACAGCTATCCTGTCCATTTTATGGTAGTTTGAATATTTTTGACATTGCTAACACATACAATTGAGCTAAAGAGATGATTTTATATGCAGATGAGAAATAATAATATTCATCTGGTGATCACTCACATATCCCACGTCAGGTCTGTAGCAGGTGTATGCGCCCAGAAGGCTATGCAGGAGATCATGGTATGGCCCACCCTAACACAAGAGAGACCAGCATTAATAATATATACAGTTATAATGATACCATAACAGTGAGAGGAAGAGTGTGAACAGTACCTTCTGGAAGATGAAGAGCGGAGGAAATGTGCGCGAGATGTCCAGTTTGATCAGATCCAGACTGGACTCACGGTCGGCACTGTCCGCTATAACACAATACCACAATTTAGACATGAGGATCTACTCCAATACATGCCTAATAAACTGTAACTTTACATTTCTCTGATTTCAACATTATTTGAAAATACTGTGTGTTTGCAGATTTCTCTCCATATCTATTGCTCCTATATCTACATCTCTATGGTCCTGTGATACTCTACAGTATATTTGTGGCAGTGGATAAACAGCCGCGTCTGGTGTTTGTTAGTCTCAGAGGATCTGCTCCAGTGTACTGCTGGAGGCCAAAACAGTCTGAGTGTTGTGATGAAGGCCAGAAGTGAAAGGGAGGATGTGTTTGCATTCAAACTCTATGAAAAACCAACTTTATTAACAGATTCATTGAGACACATCAAAGAAAAAAGCGCTAAAGCTAATAAAACAGCGTTTTATACAGTACACAGGCTGGAAGGCGTAGTGGAAAACAAACAACAAGAATTAACGTGATTAGCGAGACTGGGCTTGCAGCACAGGAAGGAAATAACCACCATTTCAATAAAATGAAGAGGACGGTGACTGTGGAGAACTGAAATTCAGACACTCACACACACAAACACACACCAGCGTTGCACTTCCTAACCAACTAACTTCCATGAGAGCGAGTGTGAGAACTGGTTCAACTGATTCACTGAATCAAATTATGTCAGTTTGCAATTACTGGCATAGTGGATTATTAAAAACATTCAATTTCAGACTGATTCGCTAAGGAATCATTCAAATCAAATTGTGAATTAGATCAACTGATCCATTGAACCAATTCACATTTTGCACTTCCTGACCAGTGAACTTCAATGAGACTGAGTGTTAAAACGAATTCAGAATTCAGACTAATTTGGTAATAAATCATTTTGACCGAATAGTGAATCAGCTCTACTGATTCATTGAACCAGTTGAGATTTTGTTAGTTTACAATTACTGAATAAATATAGTGGGCTGTAAAAACCCATCTGAACCAAATCACATTTTGTCAGTTTACAATTACTAGAATGGCTAATTCAGACTGATTCATTAAACCAATTTTCTGACAGTTTACAATTACTAGCATATAAACAGTGGATTTAAAAAAAAACATTCAAATTCAGACTGATTCGCTAGCGAATCATTCAGACCGAATTGTGAATCGGCTGAACTGCTTAACTGAACCAATTAAGATTTTGTCAAGATATGATTACTGGATAAGCATGGTACATTGTTAAAACACATTTGAATTCAGACTGATTCACTAATGAATCATTCAGACTGAATTGCGAATCGGCTCAACTGATTAAAATGCCCCTATTGTGCCATTTGGAATAAGAAAGAATCGATTCTGAACAGCCTAAACGAGTCATTAGTAATTTGTATCCCACTTCTGTGACATCTACACGTAACACATTTGCATAAAGCCCGCCTATGCTGTTCGGCCGCGAACAACTTGACCCGCCCTTAAACACTGTAGCCTGTTCATGTCGAGAAGATGCTGTGAAAGTAAATTTGTTTTATTTTCACTCCCGAAAGATGAGGCTGCAAAGAATCAGAATTTTCTTTTTCTACTGTACCACAGCAGTACAACTCCAATCTTTTTTTGTGTTCCCGTCATTTTACTGACGGCTGCTTCTCTAATCTCAGGGAGTTCAACGAGGGATTCACAAAACACTTGCTCTTGAAAGATGGCTCAGTACCCACTTTATTTGGATCAGCTGCTTCCACTGAATCACAACCTGTAAGGCAGGTTTCACACCGCAAGCGTGAGCGGCACATATTGTTTTCGGCGTGCATGTTAATAAATGAGTGCATTCACACTGGGAGCAGAAGTGTCGCGTGAACAGCACTGAAGCGATGGTTTTGGCTGCTGTGACGCTGTACAAACGCTTCCAGTGTGAATACAGTGACGATGTAGTTACACTGACGTGAAGCTCAAGCTTGCGGAGTGAAACAGGCGTAAGTATGATAGATAAAAAAAAAAGATATTTTCTATCGAGCGTTCAAAATACAGAACTATGGCAATGGGTGTATCACAGTAGACCAATCACAACAGACTGGGCCATCTGACCAATCAGAGCAGAGTAGGGTCACAGAAAGGAGGGGTTTAGAGAGACCTGAATCTTAGAACTGCTTCGAACGAATCGTTGGAAAATGAGGTGATATTAAATGCAAATTTTGAGAAAACGAAAGCATATTTTGACCATGCATGCTTGTAAACCTATTGTAGGAGATTCATAAAACAATATTAGGAACCTTAAAAATGACATAATAGGGGCACTTTTGAAGTGAGAAGTGGGTATAGTCTTATTTTTTGCCCCAATTTTTTTTAAGTGGCCCAGAAAAGGATGAACGCCCTGTGTTATAAACAGTGACATGTAAAACTAATCTTGCATATTTAGTTCACCCCAAAATGGGCCAGTAGTATTTGCACACGGTCACTTAACATCTGCTGCTTGACTTCATGGAGTAAGGATTATTATGAAATTAATATAAGCAACAGAAGAGGTGCAGATTTTGCAATAAATAATTCAAATAAAATAAATAAATAGACTGCAGCAATTAACATTTTGTCAGAACCTCTAGTAAATGACATGCTATACAGCATACTAAATAGTGTAGAAACGTAATTTGATGTAAAGTTTGCAACGATTTGTATCGTGAAAAGCGCTATACAAATAAACTTGAATTGAATTGAATTTTGTTTAGTTGTCTGTTCAGAATCATGGGAGAATCATGATCTCTATTTGAAACAAAAAAAGTATGATTCTCAATTTATCCAGAATTGTACAGCTCTACTCTTACGTGTGACTGACTGTTTCTCCCATGACATTCAGTGACTGACACAGGGGCGGAGCCATCATTTCAGAAGCGAGGGGTACAGAAATGTCAAATATAAAAATACTTTTTATTTTTTTTTGGTCTAATTTTGTCAGGTTTTATTATTATTATTATTAATAATAATATTATTATTATTATTTGGGATGCACCGATACCACTTTTTCCAGTACTCGCCCGATACCGATACTTTTATTTTTGGTACTTGCCGATACCGATATTTTTATTGCATTTATACATTTTTTAAATATTGGGTACAGAAACCAAAAGGGTATGTATAATGTTAGTTGGTTAACTTCATTTATCAAATACAGTCAAACCAAAATTTATTCAGACACCTTCAACATTTCTCACATTATCACAGTTTATTTGCTATAGTTTAGAAAATGGTAATAAAATATGACAAGAACTCAGAGTTACACTGTGTCAGAACAAATTCATCTTGATAATGTTAGATAACTTTGATAGAAAGGTATGTAATGGATTACAATAAACCAAAAATGATTCAGACAGCTGTTAGTATGACAGTATTTACACAACTATCAGTACTTAGTCGGGCAGCCCTTAGCCTCAATGACAGCCTGTAGTCTCCTGGGCATGCTGTCATTCAGCTTCATGCCCGGTCTGAATAATTTTTGGACTCAAATTTGTATCAGTTTTACTGGTAGTCCACTGTATGTATGTATAATATGTCACAGTTTACTTTATTTTGCTATCCTCACTTACATAAATTAACTATAGTGTCCTGCACCCACTAGTAAAAAAATATAAAAAAATATATCTGGTCTCTGAATCATTTTTGGTTTCACTGTATATCCTTCGGTTATTTTCACACTTAATTATGCTCATTAAAATGTATTTGACAAGTTTGTTACTTTCACTGTTCATTGTTTTGCTCTATGGTACATCATCTTTAATTTAATAGCATGAGAGCTGCTCCATTGCAGCGGCTTAGTACTGTAATCACGCGCTTTGCTGTAATAATGCAGGGAACCACTCGTTATAAATCTCCTAACTGTGATATTTTCAGAAATAGAAG
>NW_015505778.1:586218-590362 GCF_001515645.1 Sinocyclocheilus grahami | reverse complement strand
TAGTGAATGCCCCTATGAATGGTCTTATTTTTACGATTTAGTTTTAATCCAAATGATGCGTGTGCTAAGTGAGTGAACATCAAAGATCACACAACAGAATTGCGCGCGCGCTCTCTCTCTCTCGCTCTCCCTACCATTAAGTAACTTACTTGTTTTTGACATATATCTGACCGGACTACAAACTTTCCAGTGATGTCTGTGAGAAAGGTATATTCACTCGACAAGCTTGTGCATCTGCGCCGCCGCAAGCTCAATCCACTCAGCGTGCTTTGCTCGCGCACATCAGCTATACAGGCGTTAATACTGAATGTTTAACATTATATTCATTCCATACATATACTTCATAGTAGACATCCTTAACGCCTTTCTGCTGTCTGTTGTTGGTGTTTCTTTGTCTGAATATGGCGCTTATCACATGCTGTGTGCTATCGGCGTTTGGTATCAGGGCATTTTAACGAGTACGAGTACAGGAGACCAGTATCGGTATCGGTGCATCCCTAATTATTATCCTATCTCTTACTTTTAATTGGCTGAGAAATCAAATACATTGCTGGACAATAATCAATTATTTGTATTCTATCATATTTTTCCTATAGAGAAACAGAAAGAAACAAGGGTTACAATTCTCAGACAGCAGTTCACAGCTTTAATCATAAAACCTTTAAAAGACAGATGAAAAATCTGATCTGCATGTTAGATTTAGCTTTGACTTTCACTTCTGAAGGTCCTAAATGTAAAATCATTCTCTTTTGGGAGTGTCAGAAATAAACTCATCCAAATTTCATTACAAAGGTTTAAAAATCGCCTCAGGCGAACCTGCACAGCGCAGTCTTGTATTCATTCATGTGAATACTGCATAATGACACACTTCAGACAGAATGTTTGCCCAAAAGGTTTAGTAAATCCTGGGCTTAACCGCATCTTCAAAGTTGGCTCTTCACTGACACATGAAAGAGAGAGTAAAATAGAAAGAAACCTGAGGTTATGTTCAGCTCATTTCCAATGGCCAGACTCCAGACTTTCCCCCTCACGTTGGGCGGAAGACCTTGCCACCACAGATCCCTCACACGCCGCGTACCACGCCTGAAGAGACAGCAGTAAAGATTTAACTATACGCATAGGTATTAATATTTATAGGAACTTCCTATCGAGAACAAACGATATGCTGCCTACATGGGCAGCTCTAGTTTTAGCAACAGAGATAATGTGTTTATATAATCATAATTATCACTGCAGGGTGTGATAATGTCTCACATGCTCTCCCAGTTGGGAAGGATTTCGTTGTTCCAAACCACCATGGCGTTAGCGATGCTTTCCTCCTGTTTAAATCTTTCCTTCATCTGCTTTTTCTTCTTCTGAGCCTCCTTCAGCTCTGAGAACAACAGTCATATTACCTCATATTAAAGTTTAACAAGGCAGAGTGTGCCAAAAGCATTCCTGACTAAATGAAATAGCACATTTCCAGATTTAATGACCACCTTGGTCTTAGCAAGGGAAAGATACACTAGTGTGACACTTTTGTTTGGGTGAATCTCTCGAAAACACGTCTGGGTCGCTATAAATAAGGCTATTTTCCATTATTTTTATAATTAATCAATCATATTTCCCCAAAATTGTCATTACCATAATGCTTCCAGGCATTCTATGTCTTTCCTTTTCTTTTATATATTTTTAATTTTATTATTTTTTGACGTTTTAATTCCCATTATTGTCAGTGGTGATTCTCAACACTAATTTCTGTAAAGTGGTCATTTTCATTGTATTAAGGTGAATAAAGTTCTAATTCAAAGAATTCAAATGTACTTATTTGAATAAGTAAGCAATATATTTTCTTCTTTTTTTGCATTATGATAATGAGAAGAACTTTTCAATCTTGCTTCTGAAACTTGGCACTGCTGTACTGCAAAAATTGTTAAAAGTTTTCTGTGATAAATTACCTGTGATTTACACAAAGGCATGTGATTTTGGGACAAAATATGACCCAGGTGTGTTCTTGACATGTTTAATGAGCCATATTTAAGCCAAATGAACACAAAAACCTGGTACACTGAAAAGAAAAGAAAAAAACGGTGTAGAATTTACTACAATTAACAATTTTCAACATTGAATTATAATGCAGTTCAACAAGGTTATGTACACGCGCTCTCTCGTCTCATATAATATCTCATTTGGGTGTGTAAATCTTTTTAATTACTTCAAAAATTCAGCTATTCGTACTTGAAATTCTGAATATTTTGCACACAGCCTTTCTTCAGTGTGAAACATTAAAGTGCCCCTATTATGGGTTATGAAAGGTTCATATTTTGGTTTTGGGAGTCCACAACAACAGGTGACAGGCATGCAAGGTAAAAAAACACCTTCATTGTCTTATAATATGCATTTATTTTTACCTTACTTTCTTAACGACTCCCAAATGATTAATTTAACGATTTATTCCTTTGCATGACACTAATCGGCGGTGATTGGTTTCATTTTCATTTCATCTTGCCTGTAATGCCTGATAAAGCAGCGTTTGTGAGCGCAGTGCTGCTTTGTGTACAGCGTTACCGGGGACACAGCTATTTTACCGCTCCAAAAGCGGCACCTAGTGGCAAAGAATGAATTTGCATTTTCATTCAGACCAACAGGAAAAGACCAACAAGTGGGCGGGCAATATGCTAATGTTTCATTTTGACACATGAAACGGCTTGGGATTCGTTTTAAAAACGGCACGTTTCAATGATTCAGAGTCGCCTCTTTCTTTTGAGAGACAATAACTTTATACACGTGCACTTTCAGATTTAAAACTTGGCAGGATGTTTTCATTCACTTAGAGCTGTGTTACACACTGCATGAAAGGTAATTTTCAAAAATCCATAACAGGGGCACTTTCAATTAAACATGAAATTCTGAAGTGGAAAGACTGAAATAATATTTCTTGTAAACTTCAATTCCATTTCATTTGCAACTTCAAAAAAACAAAACAATTTAAATGCACCTCTTTTCTTGGCCTCGGCCACCATTTCATCGTACTCCTGACGGTGGCGCTGCGCTTCCTCCTCCGATTTAGCAGGGAGGCTCCTGAGGAAGAAAGACAATAATTTTAGTTGTCACAACAAACGGACAATTAAACATCTCAAATGCACAGCCTAGAAACCTGTTAGCACTGACATGTTTCAGAAACACCTGACGAATACTACTGAGAAGTTTCTGGAAAAGGCCTCATCGCTGGTTTATCTCATGGTTTGGCTGACACACTCACATTTCACTGCTCATTTATTCTTAATAAGGACTTGGGCATTGACGAGACTTCTGTGGCGAAATACAGCCCAGTCTATGCTAAGTCTTATTTATAGCCCTCTGTTTGGGAAAGATGAGCCTCTCAAGGTATGTTAGGATATATATATCGCAGGTCAATGTATCCTAAGCAACTTAGGCCACAAGTGAGAAGGGTGGCAATACATCTACCTGAACTCTCCTGGAAGGACCTCAAAGACTCCCACAACTTAATCTTAACTTAAAAAAAAACATTTCTTCTTAATTACTGACATTATATTTGGACTGAATTGCCAGAGGAGAACTGTTGTTGCCTGTCTTTTAGTCGTCATTATCCAACATCAAATGGAGTTTTTCGTTTATTGCCACACTTGCCTTAAGAGTTGCACACTAGGGGACTAAATATATTATGCACCCTTTACAGTGTGTTACTGTATGTGTAAGTATTATGCCATGACTTTAAATTAACTAATTTAAACTGCTTTAGGATTAGGGATGCACCAATACCGATACCGATACTGGCATATAGCACGTCTATCTTTATCTGCATATATACAGTATATTCAAGTAAAGCAATAGATACTATATAGCAAATCTCAGCTACATGATTATATAGTTATTAGTGCTGTCAAACGATTAATCGCGATTAATCTTATCCAAAATAAAAGTTTTTGTTTACATAATATATGTGTGTGTACTATGTATATTTATTATGTATACATAAAGACACACACATACAGCATATATTTTGAAAATATTTACATGCATTTACATGTATATATTTATATTCATATAAATTAGGGCTGCACGATTAATCGCATGCGATATTTAACGCGCATCTTGTCAGAAAGCCGGTTCTGTAATCAGCGGTAAATCTCCATCACCTGCG
>NW_015505778.1:582547-585858 GCF_001515645.1 Sinocyclocheilus grahami | reverse complement strand
TAGTTAATGCTGCTCAATGTGAAAGCACGCAGGTGATGGAGATTTACCGCTGATTACAGAACCGGCTTTACTGATAAGATGCGCATTAAATATCGCTTGCGATTAATCGTGCAGCCCTAATATAAATTATATCATATATAAATATATTTCATATATAAACGTAACATATTTTTCTTAAATATATACATGCATGTGTGTATTTATATATACATAATAAATATACACAGTACAGACACATATATTATGTCAACAAAAACTTTTATTTTGGATGCGATTAATCGCAATTAATCATTTGACAGAACTCATAATTATATTAATTATATTATCGTCCATCTTTAATCTGCAAAATGCAACTATAAAGGCACGAATATATAAAAAATATTGACATCATGATTTTCTGTAAAGCTGTTTTGAACATGAATAATGTGAAAGGTGCTATACAGATGAAATTGATTTGACAATACGCTGGTCAACTCCTGGACTACTACTTTTCAGCATTTATTATTCTACAATATAGTCTTCGACACGTTTTGCAACCAATGTCAGAGCTTAGCACTTTTTCAAAATCAAGAAGAAAAAAATTATAATTATATAATTACATAGAAATGATATTTAAAACACTTTTAAAAAAGATATGTACGGCTAACAAATATTTCCGCATTTTATATTTTATTGTCAACAGATTATTACAAACTGCAGCTGGTTAACATGGAAGAAATAGCTTTTATCTTGTGCTGTACCTGGTTAGTTAACAGATTGATGGTGATACTCACGCGGGACGGTCCTCTAAAATGAGCGCCGTGGTGGAGAGTGGCTCGAATTCCAGGTTCTTCCGTCGACCCTGAGTGGGCAGGGAGGGACTCTGGTCCGATTTAGACGCCCTGGCCTCGTACTCCTGTGAGAAGACCAACAGGTCAGGTTCAGATGGCTGGAGAGTGTTAGAGTGTTATATGGTCTGAATGTGCTGCGAACAGAATCACAGGCTTGTGAGAGTTGAACATGAGAATGTGTGGCAGGCGTGCAGGCGTGTGAAGATCAAGGCGTGCTGAGGCGGGTATGAAGCGCATGGGTCACAGCGTGTGATGTTTACAGCCATGGCGAGAAAGTTGCCTGTTTGTTCATATGAGGAAGTGCGAGGACACCTGAACGTTTCAAACCCTCGTGCTGTTCTCAGGAATTGTGTAAAAACCACATCTAGCTGCAGAGCAGTTTTCCTGTCAATGGTCAGTTTGGCTGGTACGGTTCTTCTTCCTGTACCATCTACAGCACAAGCTCAACCCCATTAATTATTACTGACTGAACAGCAGCACAAAGACTCTTCTTCATCTGTCTGAGAGGCTTCTGCAGATGTCAATGGGACCTTTTTCTAAGAAATGTAGGTGAAGAAAGGAACTAGTCAGAGAGGAGAGAACAGAGGATCAACTGCTGTTTATCATGCACAGTTTAGCTGCTTGATATTAGAAGAAGATAATTTAGGATTCATAGTAAGAGCTGCATATTTACATATCCAGACATAGGGATCACCTGTAAAAGAAAGATTCTGCTGGTCCGGCCGATCTGTTGATTTGTCCCCATTAAAAAAGGAATTATCAATTGTTATGTTTATTTTTATATTATATTTTCATTAATTATTAAGATTTCAAAACAGTTTTCTTTAGAATTTTTTTTTTTTTTTTACAGAAAAATTAATTTGTTCCCCACCCAAAACAATTATAATTTCATTAAATGTAAAATTTTCCTTACTATTGTTTTCTTTAGAAAAGAAACATTTACAAAATATATTTTTCATTAAAATAAAAAATTTCAATTTTTCTTCACTATTTGTTCTTAACATTTTCCTTTACAAAAACATTTATTAAATTTGACAAATTCTTACTGCTGCTATCATAACTTGGATTTTCTACAAAGTCGTGACAGTAGAAAAACTGCAGAAACTACACTTTACAATATGGTTCAATAATATTTGTGCATTAGATATCATGATTATATGTAATAACAATAAACAGCATTTTTCGAACATCTATTAATGTATTTTCATTATAAATAATATATTCAATGAATGATGTAACTTTATACTTTTTATATTTAACTTTATACAATATCTAAATATTGTTCATTGTTAATTCATGTATTGGTATATGTAGAAATTATTAATTTATATTAATAAATGCTGTGAACATATTGTTCATTGTTAGCTGTTGCAATAAATTTCACCCAAAACATTACAACTCCATTTGACTTTCTTCTGTGAACGCAAAAAAAATAAATAAATAAATTTAGGCAACTATTTTCCATACAATAATCAATTACAGCAATATTATCCTCATACTACTGTATTGAGACCTTATATATATATATAAAATCCATTTATTTTCAATCTGTCACATTCCACAAAAAAGGAAACTGATCAACCATTAAGAGTAAGTTGTGTCAAGAAATGGCCAGATTAAACTTGTGTCAAATTACAAAATTTCAACTTTGCAGAAGTTCAAACGAAATTTAAGAGCTACATGAAAGATTTTAAGCAAATAACTACTTAAATTTCAGTCTGTTCCCTACACAAAACTATTTTACAACTTCACAAGACACAGAATAGAACACTCAAGTCATATGGGGAGTGACTGTCCTCCAATTACTGAGGACCAGTAACATGCTAAATTTTAAATGGAAAAGAGCAGCATGAACATTCTTCAAAATATCTTATTTTGCATTGACAGGAAGAAGTCAAGACATACAGGTTTGAAACAACATAAGGATAGGGGTGTGTGATATATATTGTCTACGATAATATTGTAATTGTTGTTTTAACAATGTGCGATTTGACATTATTAAGCATATCGCAAAAACCAAACAAAACACACCTACAGAGGAACGCATAAACTATACGTGATATAGTCTGATAGGTTAGACTAGCGCGCGTGCGCATTCACAATGCATTTTTCACTGTGTGATTGTCTATAAAAATGCAGTGCATATTTTTATATATTAAAATATATTATAATGCATATTTAGAATGCACCCAAAATTCAAAATATGGGGGCAGAAAAATTATATAAGAGGCACGTAGAAAGCCATATTTTTCTCCAAAAATCAGCATGATTATAAATGTGATACTGATTTTATACAACAGTTCAATAAACATGAAGTTAATATTAAGAGACTTTTAGAAACCATATTGCCTGTTTTTGCTCTATTTCACTAACAAAAAAAAATGTTTTTTTAACCTACTGGCTACTTACTTACTACATTTTAAGTATCTTTTAATTTTTTAAAGGGGTCATATGATGCGATTTAAACTTTTCCTTTCTCTT
>NW_015505778.1:582136-582537 GCF_001515645.1 Sinocyclocheilus grahami | reverse complement strand
CGTAACTTTTATTCTCGCCGTAGTATTGTTGTTGCCGCCGCCGCCATGTCGTGAAGGTCTTCCAAAAGAGGACACGACTAGAAATCAGTGGTTAAGTTGTATTTACAACACTGTTCCAGAACACTTCAACCCAAATATTCAGATGTGTGCAGCACATTTTATGGAGGACTGTTTCCTGATCCTGTAGAGTAGACTACAATGCCGGCTGTTCTGACTCACAGACTGTAAGTACGTTTTCATTTAAAGGATTTGCCCTGATGATTCAAACGCGAGTTTTGAGCAGCGTAGAGTATCGCTTGTTTGTCATTTCTCCAATCACAAATGCAGACATGGTTTTATGTTTACGCGGCGCAGCGCGATGCAACGCAACGTGTAAAAAGACAGTATAAGTCATTATAATC
>NW_015505778.1:547254-582047 GCF_001515645.1 Sinocyclocheilus grahami | reverse complement strand
GCGAGTTTTGGGCAGTAGAGTAGCACTTGTTGTTCATTATTTCTCTGATCACAAATGCAGACAGAGTTTTATGTTTACGCGGCGCGATGCAATGTAAAAAGACAGTATAAGTCATTATAATCCGTAATTATGTCCCCACTGGACGCAACATATGCCTCGTTTATAATGGGTTTTAATGTTTTTGTCTTGTAGCTCCGGCCGGACAGGGCATCACAGTATGGTAGAGGCATAACATTTCCATCACACGCTTGAGGTATTCGGCCAATCACAACGCACTGGATAGCTGGCCAATCACAGCACACCTCGCTTTTTAGACCGATGAGCTTTGTAAAAATCTACGTGTTTCAGAAAGGCGGGGCATAGAGGAGAAACAATAATGTACAGTATGTGGAAAATAATGTGTTTTTTTTACTTTAAACCGCATAAACACATTTCATTACACCAAATACACAAAATAATGTTCTTTTCAGCAACATCACATGACCCCTTTAAATGTTTTCAAAAATCAGTATTCAGCGTTTTATGTTTAAAATATCAAAACATTATTCATGCATTTGTAACTGCAAGTTAAATGCATTCATGTCCCTCTGAGCTGCATTAAACAGTGCGTAAATAGCTTCTGTGTTCCCTCTGCATTGCAAAGATGAATTTTGTTGATACTGTAACAGCCAAAACGTCTTATTGTATTTGACTTTATTGATTAAATGTAAGAACCTGATGATAATCTGAAGATAATGCACACTTTTAGAAAAAAAAAAGGCTTTATAAAGGTAAAAATGCCCATAAAGTGTAAAAATCAATTTAAACTTATTGGACAAGATTAATTTCTCTCAATGCTGTGAACTGATCACCACACAGAATATGAAGAATATCAAAAACTTTAGGAGTCAACTGTCCACCGCAGTCCTTAATGTACCAGCGCAACACACTCAGCAAAATATCATCTGATTATCGCTATCGATAAAATCACAGAAAATATCGTGATATTATTTTTTGTCAATATCGCACACCCCTACATAAAGATGAGTAAATGATTTCACTATCCTTTCAACACAGCAAATGTTACAGCACTAGTCAAGCAGGCATGTGACGTGAGAATGGTTGAAATGACCGATGGGAAGTGAAGGCGTACCGCTCTGTGCACAGAACAGACATGAAGGAGAGTTCAATTAGAAACCAAACATCATACCCCTGAATTTAAGAGATTGGGCGTAGATACAGATGTGAGATTGCCTGGGTTACTTTCCTGAAGAGAGAGCAAAATGCGAGAAATACAGTACATAAACCAGATCCCGAGGATAAGAAATAATGGCCTGGCCTTCAAAACTGTGCTGACTTGACTGGTTTCATTGGTAAAAGTGCTTGCGGCGTTTATGCTGACATGATTTAGTGGTGGATAAATCGTGACAGCAAGATTTGCTGTTTACTGAATGGGCTTTATTCTGACTTGATCCGTTTTTCTTCTTATTTGTGTGTTGTTTAAATCAATAAACAGAAGGAAATGAGGAGTTTGGCTGTTAGTAATCTATGAGAACGTGTAGAGAACCATGTGTGCGTGACAGAATATAAGCGGGGCAGAGATAGCGTGAGGCCGTGCATTAAATAAAAACATTGGACATGTGCATTTCTACTCCCTAAAACATGCGCTAACCTATCAACGACCTTCTCGGGCTTTCTCATAAAAACACACAGACAGACTAATATCCTGAATGGAAATGAAGCCAGCTGGACTCCACACACTGCAGCCGAGCTCGATCCAGCCCAGTTCCTACTCTAGCTGCCACCCAAACAGAAGACCAGGCCTCAGCACACAGACTAACACAGTCTCTCAGAGAACTTAAAGGTATTGTCGTGTAGTTTGCCTAAACGACAGAAGTGAAACTTGTATAAAGGGGTCTGGTGAGATTAGACAGCACCAAAGGCAGAACCGTTTAACAGTTTTTTTCCAGAGTCCAAAAATAACTTTTCCCCCCGAACCTTTCAAAAGCGGTCTACAGTAGGGCTGTCAAAAATTTTTTTTTTTTCGAATATTCGTCGAAATTAAAATTAAAATCCACATTTGAATGCAAAATCGTTGCATTCGAATTTTAGGTGTGCGTTAAGGAGGCAGCCTTATCAGAGGCGCACGAGATGCGATGACGATGCAAGTGTCATTGCATTATAATGTTTTTGTTAAGTCTATCCAGTTGAAGCCACTAGATGTGGCGGTGCTGCGTTGCTCATTAAAAATATTGCGGGAAAAGAGAACATCAATGCGGAGATGATGTTGTTTACGTCAAAACTGAAACCAAGCCGTTCACACAGAACGCATATTTCGTGCATTTTCTAGAGGGACATCTATTACCGTTGCACTCGTGTCTCGCACAAAAGAGCCGCATGTTTAGAAAGCCATGTAAAATTAACGCAAGTTCAACTTTGAAAAAACATATCTCGAGACTTTATGGCGGGGATTTTTCCCCATCCCACTGCTACACGTGTTTTTAAATGAAAAAATTTACTCTGTGTGATTGTCTTTCGTTCCCTTCGTATTAAACTATGAATACATACATTATGCTGTTTTGTTTATAGTTGTTTAAGCAACTTAATTAATTATAATTGGTTTATAAACATTATTTTAAACGTTATGCACATTTTTTCACAGATAGTCATGTTCTCTTATGGTTTGAAGAAACGTGCATTAGTAATATTTTGCTCGATGCGCCCTCTTGTGGCCTCAGGAGAGAATCCAAACGCTTTTATTCACCCTAACTGAAATTATGCATTTTAAATTCGAATATAATTCGAATTTTGATAATATTTAAGTACAAAATTCGAATTGAGTTTTTCAGCCATTTTGACAGCCCTAGTCTACAGACCTATCTATTCTCACAGTTTTTTCAGCTCACCTATCTAGTGTTTTTTTATTTAGTTTGCTATTATTTTTGTTGTTTGCTTATGTATATGTATGAACATTTTTAACCTATGTCTTCATACTATTTTTTTCTTTGTACAGTGACCTTGAGCTTGGGAAAGGCATTTTATAAATAAAATATTATTAATATTGTTTTATTTCTTACCCTTGAAACAATTTTTTCTTCTTAAAAATACATGCATTACAAAAAATATGTTTTTATAAATAAATAAAATATATGTTTTTTCAATGACAATGGAATTATTTATCAGTTTCTCCACCCAGTGGAGTTTTTGGAGACAAAAAAGCCAAAATTCTATAAACTTCTAATATTAAGCTAGAAAAACTTTTGATGGTAAATTTTCCATCCACTAAGGTAAAATTTGTTAGAATATGTGCAAGGTGCCACAGATGTTTTCTTCAGTAGGCGGTTTGATTTGAATCACTCTTTTTGGATCATGCTTGTCTCATAAACAACACTATTTCCATTTAAATATGGTTCATATTAATATATAGCAGCCCTTATGAAAAACAAGCATGCTTAATTGGATTAAATGTGCATATTATTTAAATAAAAGGCCACTTAACCATAATGAAAGACAGTACACTTTCCTGAACACACTTATAGTCACCATGAAATAAAAAATGAAAATTCTTATTTTTAATGGAATACTGTAGTGTTTATTATAAATAATTTATCCGTGCACTTCATTATTTTTTTTTTTAATTCATGTGCCCTCGTAATCTTTAATCAAAAACGTTAACCTCCCCTCCCCCTCAAAACGACTCCTCTTCTCTTCCGGTCACGAGCTATGGCGCAAGGGCGGAGCTAGTGACGTGAGGGGTAAACGCTGGGATAAACGACAGGGAAAAGCTGAAGCTGATGCTTCACTTTATAGCACTGACACCAGCCATGAGGGAGTACGTTACCCCTAAACATTGAAAAAATATTAGGATATTATGGCAACATTACTCTTAGGACATCGCAAACTAATTTTTTTCATGAATATGACTTAACCTGATGGAGGACGCGCGTGTTCAGTCATTCAGGCAGTCTCTCTCTCTCTCTGTCTCTCTCTCTTTCTGCGTGCGCGCCGTTTAGGCATGTTTTGTGCCGTTGATCGTCATCGTCATCCTTAAATAAAACATTTATTCATGCTTGGGTGTCCCCCACCACTAACTGCAAACTGGCATTCAGATCTGCCTCCATTTTGTTAGCAACGCCCCAACTTCCAACGATCCAATCAATTCCCGAAGAACGAAATCAAGTCCCGCCCTCTCATTTCAGATTCCGTTTCACTCGGATATACGTCACAGTAGAGAAGAAAAGATAATCGCAACCTCCGTTTCATGCCGACTTTAAGTACACTTCCAAAATGTGCACTTTGTAATAATGTCAAATTAAATGCTTTACATTGAAGTACATTTTAAGTCATTGTTTTAATAGTCTTGATGTGTTGACTAACATTCTATAAATTTAACTGTACTGTAGTGTGTTATTCAATATTACATTTAAAAGTTAATATATTTTAAATAACTAAATTGCAACTTCATCATCACAGTAATTACAAATATATTTAAATATATTTTCATGGCATTTTCAGCAGTACACTTTATTCACTATTTTTCCAAAGAAAATAGAATTATGAAATTATATATAAAGATGCACTTAAGTCTAGGGCTGCCACTAACGACTATTTTTATTTCGATTAATCTACCGACTAATTTATCGATTAATCTAAACGATTAATTTCCCGCACAAAAAACAACAACTATTTTACTTAAGAATATTTTATTAAACCAAATGAAATCCAAATGTCTATGAATTCCTTTTTTTTAAAGCAACAGTAAAGTGCAATATAGAGTGCAGAAGCAAGTGTCCATCTCATAGTCCAAATCACTGAAATCAAAGTTCAGTATTATAGTGTAAGAATGACAACATATCCACGTTCTAGTCTACTAATAATAAAATGTATAATCAAAAAACACCTTTTAAAGGTACTTACCAGAATTGTTATTTACCAGAATTTATTTAGGAGAAAAACGTAAATGTGCAGTATTTCTGAAAAAAAAACTTTTTTTTTTCTTTTTTTTTATAAAATCAATTAATTGGAGATGCTTTTGATTATTAAAATTTAATGGAACCATTAAAATGAAATCCAGAAAATAATGGAAAACAGAATTTGGTAAAAATAAAACTGTAAAACTCAATTAATTAGACAGGCTTTTTGATTAATACAATTTAATTTAACCATTAAAACAGAGTATAGAAAAATTCAAATGGAAAAAAACTGAATTTGGAAATAAATCTGATTTCATAGGGCCCTATAATTATAATAATTTTTTTTGTGGTAATAAAAATAGATGTAAGTGAACAATAGCCTTTAAAATTACTGAAAATACATATATAATAGCAATGAGGCAATAATAATTAGTTAAAATAAAGTATCAAAAGCAAGAAATCATATGGTTTTATTGAACAAAACTGTTAAAGTACATAATGTATTATAAACAATAGAGCTAATGTACATTACACATTACAACAAAGGCTTGCAGAGGGCACCAATGGCCTGATTATTGTTTTTACACATTGCTGTGCGATCTAATCCTTTTTTAATATTGACCAAGCACCATTTAATTCAAATGTCCACTTAATCTTTAATATTTGGCAATTTCTTTAGGACAGAAATGCTATAGCCACTGTAATTAAATGAATATGTGGACATCAAAACGTGTAAACTCAGAGTGAGGGTTTGAGCTTTTATTTTGAAACCGCGATGTATTTACCTTACAAATCTGATGAAATGGCGCATGTTGCGTTCCCAGATGAACGTTATAATAAACCCACTCACAACAACATGCACAGATGGAGTTTGAGACGCTCCACACATGTAAATGATAACAGTTCCTGTGGAACTACTGTGAACGGAGCCGCTGTGTGACGCACGTACTTAACCTACACGCATGTAAATAATGAAAGCGCATATACTGTATTAGAACAGCATCGCATAAAATTATTTAATTAAATCGTAGCGTTTGTGAATTCACAATTATGCTTAATTATGATTTTTAAATGAGTTTAATATATCATGCAGCCTTGGGAAACAGTCTAATAATGTGTTTTATGGATTCTCGTCCGTGAAATGCGCCACTTCCGGTATTTTGCCGGTTAGTCGACGCGAGCAAAATGAAGTCGAGGATTTTAAAAAATCGAATAGTCTAATAAAATCGACGAATCGTGACAGCCCTACATAAGTCCTACTAAAAAAGCACTGTAAAGATCAGCTAAATGAATTTAATACAAATGTAAAGACTAATACACTTTCAAGCAATTGCAAAATTATCAAGAGGGTAAATTTTGATTTCATGGTCACAGAAGCGAAAAAGAAAAACAACAAACAGCTATTTAAAATACTGATAAAACAGTTTTATAGATACTCTCAATCTGAATTAGGTGTGAACAGACCTGCTGAATGATTTTGGAGTCTTTGGGAGGACTCTCTCTCAGTGGGACCTTTCCAAACAGTTTCCATCCTGGTGCACTGTGGGCCTCCCTCTGCTTTCTGGAGAACAGACTTCTGCCAAAGATATCATCACAGAGCATCTGTCAAAACCTGAAAACTCTGCACTGACAATGCACAAAAATAACTGCAAGTGCACAAGCCAGTTCTTTTGGCTCAACAGCATGAGCTTTAACAAGCATTGTAAAATATGAGGAAATTCATAGTTTAAATCTGAGCCAGTCAGCTCAGTAACCGGAAGGAGACAGAATCTGTCAAAACCTGTTTACTTTTGAAGTGTTACGTGCTGAAAAAGGGGATTGAATTCTTGAAGAGAAATATCTTTTGAGAAGTTTCTTTGTTGAACCATAATACACTGACAATTTAAAGGCATAATCCAGCTAAAAATAATTCAATATTAGTATCATCATTTACTTACGCCTTGTCATATTATTTTCCTTGTTCCATGAAAAATCGAATAATAATAATAATAATAATAATAATAAAAGTCAAAGTGGATGTTGATTTAATAGATTACAAAAGGCGAGTACTTCTATGGCACTTTTATCTCCTTTTAAAGTTTGGAAATATAAATTATCAACCACTTTTGTTGCATGAAAAACAGCTTATTAAAATCTCTTTGTATTTAAAAAAAATAATAATAATAGTAATATATATATATATATATATTACATATATTTAAAATAAAAGAATTAGAATAACGACAATTAGTATATCACACAATTTTAATTGTTGAGCAAAATATCCCTTTAAATGAACAGTACAAACATAAAAATAAAAAAATTTATATTATAGTTATTATTAACTTTATTCTGTTTTGTTTAAACACTTGCTCTTGACAGATGAGCTCAGTACCCACTTTATTTGGATCAGCTGGCTCCACTGAATCACAACCTGTAAGTATGATAAATTATGTTTACAGATGTTTATATTTTCTATCGAGTGTTCAAAATACGCAACTATGGCAATGGGCGTATCGTGTACGACACGCGCTCTACGCAGTAGACCAATCACAACAGACTGGGCCATCTGACCAATCAGAGCAGAGTAGGCTCAGGGGAAGGAGGGGTTTAGAGAGACTCAATCTTAGAACTGCTTTGAACAAATCGTTTGAGAATCATTGGAAAATGAGGTGATATCAAATGAATATTTTGAGAAAACAAAAGCGCTTTTTGATCTTGCATGCATGTGAACCTATTGTAGGAGACTCCCAAAACAATATTAGGAATCTTAAAAATGGCATAATAGGGGCACTATTAAGATGTGTATTCATGGTGTAAAGAAAAAGTTATCACTTTTTAACTTTTCTTGATATATACAACTTTTATAAACCATATACAATGACATTAATACACGGGCATGCCATTTTTTTTGTTTCTTTATCATAAACTCTCTTGTCATTAACTCTTACATCATCTAATTTTCTTTCTGATAGCCACAATATAATATGTACCTGTGAATTATGTTTCTCATATTTAGCTAAAGCAATATTTTTTTTATAAAGCAAAATTGCATAGCATGATAATACCTGTTGAAGATCTCAGAGATGCCCTGTTTCCTTTGACTGAGAGTCAGATCTGCGACAGCAACACTTAACACACCAGGGATGTTGTCTGGAGCACTCTGACGCCGACTGATCTCATAAGTGTTCCTGGGTTTCAGACTCACGTCCGTGAAGATCGAGTCATCAGGTCTATCTGATGTGGAAAAGGTCTCATCATCATACCGACTGAGACGAGCAGAGTCAGTGTTGAGGAAAGTGCTAGAGGAAAACGTCCTGAGAGAGTGTTTCGGAGTTGACAGACTGGCTGAAGAGTTCCTATCCAAAGATGGGTCGCCTTCAGAACAACTTCTGGTGTCATTAAACACTGCATTTTGGGCATTTAAATAGTCTTCCGAGCTGGTGGTTCTGTCTACAGCTGCATCTTGAGGTGGTAGCACAGAAGAAATAGCATCCAAAGCACCACCTCTAGAGCCTGCTGAGAGCTCTCCATTTGCAATCACATGATCGCCCTCTGAATTGAAGTAGCTTCCTGCAGGAAGAGATGAGTTAGGATCGTCCCACTCAGTCAATTTATGTGCACTGTGGCCTCCATGTCCATTTGGGAGCTTAGTGCCACATGGCTGGGTAGTGGTCTTATCACATGACTCTGGAACGTCGTGGTCCTGGATGCTCTGCAATTGGCCTTTCTCTCCCTGCGATGTTCCAGTATGGGAGAACATGCCTTGCATTATGCTCTCCTGCCTGTCTATAACATCTGCGATGCGTGGAGGTGGTATGCCTTCCTCGGCACCCCTGCCTCCAGAGGAAGATGACTCCACCATCAGCTTCACAGGTGAAACTACAGAATGCCGACTGGCTGAAGAGTTCCTATCCAAAGATGGGTCGCCTTCAGAACAACTTCTGGTGTCATTAAACACTGCATTTTGGGCATTTAAATAGTCTTCCGAGCTGGTGGTTCTGTCTACAGCTGCATCTTGAGGTGGTAGCACAGAAGAAATAGCATCCAAAGCACCACCTCTAGAGCCTGCTGAGAGCTCTCCATTTGCAATCACATGATCGCCCTCTGAATTCAAGTAGCTTCCTGCAGGAAGAGATGAGTTAGGATCGTCCCACTCAGTCAATTTATGTGCACTGTGGCCTCCATGTCCATTTGGGAGCTTAGTGCCACATGGCTGGGTAGTGGTCTTATCACATGGCTCTGGAACGTCGTGGTCCTGGATGCTCTGCAATTGGCCTTTCTCTCCCTGCAATGTTCCAGTATGGGAGAACATGCCTTGCATTATGCTCTCCTGCCTGTCTATAACATCTGCGATGCGTGGAGGTGGTATGCCTTCCTCGGCACCCCTGCCTCCAGAGGAAGATGACTCCACCATCAGCTTCACAGGTGAAACTACAGAATGCAATATTGTACTGTGGTACAGTTATGGAGGCCCTTCATAATGCAGAGGTCAACTGGCTGCTCTGCCAATAGTTAGAAATGGCACTATAGTAAGCAGTGCTTAATAAACAGCTGTTTTACTAAATTCTGCTGAGGTGAAATTCAGTGCAGTCATGTATCGTGATACGTATCGTGGCTTCTGTATCATGATACGTATCGTATCGTGACTTTGCTGGTGATACACAGCCCTAGTTACTAAGCGTTAAAACTGAAACTGAAGCTGTAGAACTAATAGAACGTAATGACACCGAAGAACTCATCCACAATACCCACATTGACCTCCACAAATATCCAGCGCCCCCTGCCATCAGCTCCCGCGTCTCACACACACGAGCGCGACTTTAGCACTAGATTTAGCAACTTTCAGACCCTTTTAGCGGCTTTTTTCCATAGAACATTCATACTGACAAACCAAGTGACTTTATTGTATAAACCTTAGCTATGGTTCAGTTAGAAGATTTCGCCAGTGCTGTCCCGTGAGCGCGAGGTCTGACTTTCCCGGAGAAGTGTCGCCTCTCTCGGCGTCTGTTCTGTGCAGTGAGCGGCAGAGAAGCACCGCAGCCGACTCGTCAATAAATGAGTACAAAACAGCGTTTCCTAGCACCTGTTGCTTACTGATTGTTTGGAATTATAAATATGAGCGTAGTTCGTCTGTTAATATCACATGCACTTTTTTTGTCTGTTGTTTTTTTTAGTTTGTTACTCAGATGCGCAGTGCGCTGCATGAGACAAAAAAGTAATATAGCCAAAACAACTGCATAGCGCATCTGAAGTGTCTCTGAAGGAAATAATGCATTATTTATCGGCTTTAAGATATCGGCCAAATTTTCTTATCAGGCCGATACCGATAACAGGAAAAATGATCATTTATCGGCTGATACCGATATGGTGGCCGATATATCGTGCATCCCTAGTGTTTAGTCACTATTTAGTGTGGTATTTTTTGACAATATTCACTCATCATGACAGTAAAATAGGGCATTCTAAGTCAATATACTGCAGTATTTCCTCTCAATCAGTAGAAAATATGGTTGACACCCGGTCATGCATGAAAAAAAGAAACCGTGATATACCGTGAAACCGGTATAATTTTGAAAAATACCGTGATATAAATTTTTGGTCATACCGCCCAGCACTATTGGAAAATATAATTCAACATTTTGTTGCATTTATTCATTTATAACGTTGAATTGGTACATCCAATATTTAAGAATATTCTATTTAACGTTACTTTTAGGGCATCATAACCGCGTTTGGAACATTACCAAACATTCGATGTAGTATTTTGGTCAGGTTTGTAGCGTTTGAATCCAACATTCGATTCAGCTTTAGATGAAGCGAGCATCATCAAGTTCGGAACGTTTGATTCAGCATTTTGAGGCATGCCAGGCGCGTCTGAATAAAAATTAAATTCAGAACATTCAACGCGTGTAAAAAGCCTATAAATGCTGTCTAAGCAGCCAGCTCAAAGTTTGAGACACAGATTATGCGTTACTGTCAAAACGCATTATAATATATCAGCAAGTACATCCTGTACATACCCATCGGCCGCAGCCCAATTCCTGAGAGCGGCACAAATGACCTCTACTGTACTCTTAAATTATCCAGTGAGGATTGTTGCTAGCTCTCATATGATGGAAACATGTATGTTCAGGCTCATCCTCAGTCTTTTCCATCTCTTGTGGTTTGACAGCCGAAGCGCTGCAGTTCAGTGTTGTACTCCGCTCTTCTTTCATCATGACACATATTCAGACCGTCCTCCGACATATTAACAGGGTAAATATTAAGAGTACGCAAATATCGTGAGTTAACAGACCATCAACGCTTTCCCGTTTCAGACCGGCAGCTGAGCGTATCCTGAACGCGATCCGAAGCCATCTTGAAATTCCAGTGACGTCCTTCGACGCGTTACTGAGAGGAGAATCCACGCGCCCCCTGCTGGACATATTCAACTACATGCATTTAGATGACGCAGGCTGCACATAGAAATAATGTACTGCACAGACACAGTAGACACGCGCAGATCAAATGATTGCACAACTGCAGAATTATTTGTTAATCTCACATTCAATTGTGCTTCTCAACTTTAAATTGCACATACAAATACATCTGTTCACAGCAGGTCGAAACTAGTAATTTTTCATTTAAGACAAAAAAAAAAATTATTAAAAAAGAAAAAAAAAAAATATAAGGAATAAATAAGAAAATTAGCATCTGTTTCAAAAACATTAAAGGAAAGACAGTAGGAGAAAGTAAATAAATAAATACAATTTAAAGATCAATTACAAGGACCAATGATTTTTTTAATGTTATAAAAATAACTTTTTTAAAGTAAAAAAAAAAAAAAAAAAAAAAAATATATATATATATATATATATATATATATATATATATATATGAAAAACATTTACTGCAACATAGTGTTTATGCAAAAAGCTATTGTGAAACACAAAATAACTCATGAAAAAGCAAACTTGTAAAAGCTAAAATACACAAATGAACTATTATATCTATTATGAACTATATAAACCGTGCGACAGCTTGCTTGACATTTATAAAATCTACTTTCACTTGATGTATTCTAATGTGATGTCATTGTGTTCATTTGTTCACACTACAACTACAAAAATACAATGATCAATTTGAGTTTGGAGCACAGAATTTTAGATTGATCTATAGATAGATAGATTTATTCATTTGGCAGACACTTTTATCCAAAGCGACTTATAGTTGAGGAATAGCTACAACGAGCCATTTTCCATAAGATAGATAGATACACAGACAGACAGACAGACAGACAGACAGACAGATAGATAGACAGATAGATAGATAGATAGATAGATAGATAGATAGATAGATAGATAGATAGATAGATAGACAGATAGATAGATAGATAGATAGATAGATAGATAGATAGATAGATAGATAGAACCATGTTGTAATTGAGGTAGAGATGCTTTCTATTTCTTTTAGAATTTTCATTAACTCAGTGAGCGCACTCACTCTCAGTTATGTCGTACTTCTCTCTCTCTCTCTCTCTCTCTCTCTCTCTCTCTCTGTGGCAGACTCAACATTTCCAGCAGAGAGAGCGCTGCCCCTTTATTCCCTCTTACGCGGAGAACGGTGGCACTTTGCAGAAAGAAGACATCGAGACCTTTCGGAAAAGAGCTTCACTGGAAAACGGAGAAACTGTGACGTGAGGAGCCACTTGAATATGATCTATCAGATCTGGGTCCAGAGGAAGCCCCATGGAGAGCGATGGTGCTGAAAGAGACAGCTCCGGTGTGGGTGTCCGCGCGCTGACGGGCTGCGCTCTCTGCGCGCTCATCCTCTCCACGCTGCTGGGGAACACGCTGGTGTGCGCCGCTGTCATCAAATTCAGACACCTCCGATCCAAAGTCACTAATTTCTTCGTCATATCCCTAGCAGTTTCGGATCTCTTCGTGGCTGTTCTGGTCATGCCGTGGAAGGCTGTCTCTGAGGTGGCCGGCTGCTGGCTCTTCGGGAGCTTTTGTGACACTTGGATAGCTTTTGATATCATGTGCTCAACGGCGTCTATACTCAACCTGTGCATCATCAGTTTGGACAGATACTGGGCCATCTCAAGCCCGTTCCGTTACGAGCGTAAAATGACCCAGAGGATAGCGTTTATAATGATCGGGATGGCGTGGACACTTTCCGTCCTGATCTCTTTCATTCCGGTCAGACTGAACTGGCACAGGGCTGAGGATCATAACGCGTCCTTAAACCTCACTTTCAGTTCGGAGGACTGCACTGCGACTTTAAACAGGACTTATGCTATTGCATCTTCACTAATAAGCTTTTACATCCCTGTTATAATCATGATAGGAACATATACGCGGATCTACCGGATCGCGCAAACGCAGATCCGGAGGATCTCCACTTTGGAGAGGGCGGCCGGGCACATGCACGACTGCGCGAGCGAGCAGTCGCTGAAAACCACGTTTAAGAAAGAAACTAAGGTGTTAAAAACGCTTTCCATCATCATGGGGGTGTTTGTGTTCTGCTGGCTGCCCTTTTTCGTCCTCAACTGCATCGTGCCGTTCTGTGACCTGGACACTCTTGGAGACTCTCTGTGCGTGAGCAGCACCACTTTTAACATCTTCGTGTGGTTCGGATGGGCCAATTCATCGCTCAACCCGGTCATCTACGCGTTCAACGCGGATTTCCGCAAAGCCTTCACCACTATTCTGGGTTGCAATCGACTCTGCGCATCTTCTGCTGTGGAGACAGTGAACTTCACCAACGAGCTGGTGTCCTACCATCACGACACCACTCAGCTCCACAAGGACGCGCAAGGCGCTTCCAACCCCCAGTGCCTGGTTCTGGTCCCAGGTCATGGCGAGCACGTGGACTTACCTTTTGACAAGGTTTCGGTCGTGTCCGATTCGTCTCGT
The DNA here is from genome assembly GCF_001515645.1 of Sinocyclocheilus grahami. Taxonomy (NCBI): domain Eukaryota; kingdom Metazoa; phylum Chordata; class Actinopteri; order Cypriniformes; family Cyprinidae; genus Sinocyclocheilus; species Sinocyclocheilus grahami. Next base: position 568,276 of record NW_015505778.1, on the reverse strand, counting down.
ATCCAGAGGAACGTGCTGCTGCCCGCCCTAGAGCAGCAGGAGGGAGAGATGGAGATTTCCCTGGACCTGATGCCCTTCACCTCCACAACACTGAGCGACTGCTGTGGGATTCCAGGTCAAATTGAGGAGTGTTGACCTCATTTAATTTCATACAAACCTTTTTATAGCATCAGAATTAATATGCATAGGACATGACCTTATTTTATTTTCGTATACCTCTCAAAAATATTTAGGCCTAAATTTAAGAAATAAGCATTTGAACTGCATAAAAAAAATCCCTATCCATTTGGACTACACAGCTTGAACATAAACATGAACTAATAAATGTAACTAATGTAATTAATGAAACAGGTGGTCTAAGACTTATTTCAGTCCAAAGCTTATTATTAACTATTTGCTTCCATTTGATTTGATTTAAATATTCATATTTTAATGTATGTGTTGAAATAGCTTCAGCATCATCACATCGTAGAATCAGTTTAATTTAAACATTTAAAATATATGAGCATGTTTAAAATATGGTGGAAATTACTGAGTTAGTCAACATATATGAGATTGCAAGAAATTATTGATTATACATAAAGCTGGTTGTGTATTTAAAACACATTCAGTTAATTATTGAAATCGTACCTGTTTCTCAGAATAATTTGAAACTGATATTTTAGGGTAAAAAACTTTCATACAGTCGGAATAAATTTAGGCCTACATATTTTCTGAGTCCTTATCAATCTCAGTAATCACAAAAAGTGACATTTCAATTAGAATATTTTACTGAAGTAATCTTTATTAATTTTCAAAGAGATTGAAAGTTGGGGTCCAAAGGTGTGAAACCATAGTGAAATGCAAAATTTGAATTTGATAAGAAATAATATTTATCCACATAACAATTTGAATAAAAGGTTGAATGGAAAAAATGATTGTGAAAACCTGACGATCATATTCAACAGCTTCATGGTTTGAGAAAGATCCAAAACATCTTATGCTTCAACGAAAGCAAGACCATCTCACCGTCTGTAAGAAGTCACATGATCAGTGTCACTCATTTGATTTTCTTATTTGACCTTATGTGACCTAATAATAGAGCAGAACCAATTTCTTATCCATTTTCCAAAAAAATAAAAAAAGTTTATTTCAAGGTTTTTTATTAGATTTTGAATGCAATATTTTGAATGTGCATGGTCTCAGAATTTCGGAGCCCAACTGAAGGCGACAAACATGTTGCTTTATATTTCCAGACACTGCTGGTTATCCTACTTTAGGTGTACAGCTGGTGTCACAATGTATTATGAATATGCTTTAGAAGTATAATAAGAAATGTTATTCCCCAAATACACACAAGAGCCGTATCATTACATACTGACCTGAAAAAGAACAGTTAATAAAAATGTCAATCTGTGCCTCTTTGAGACAAAACAACACAAGATGAGCTTATAAGTCATTTCACAACATTGTCTGAAAATAACTGACCACAATATTCTGTTATTCATGTTTTTGAAACAGATCACATCCAATACTGTATCATCATAATGCTGTGCACGGCACACAACTGCTATAAATACTATTATAAAACGCTTAATCAGAAAATAAAGTTCTGCCATATTAAAAGTTTTGATAAAACAAAACGGGGAAAAAAAGCTTTGAGTGGGTCTTTGTTGTGTTTAGATGCAAATCTGAAGAGGCCTGTTAGAGATAATTGCTCACTTAATTGCCACAGTTATTAAGAGATGAAGTATGCTGTAATAGGTGCCACTTGGGAGCAAAAAAGAAGATAAAGGAAATTTCAAGCCTCTAATCAATGAAACCTGTGTACACACACACACACACACCCTCCAAGTAATTTTCGAGAAAACTTTGAGGGCACCGTGCCCCGTGTAAACTCTTGAACTTAGACAAAAAAGCTATTAGTTCGACAAATTATTCATGTTGCAGTTCCATTTTTTTGTTCAAGGTAATGGCTGCTTGTGACGAAGAAGGGTTTAGGAACAAGCACAAGGAGAAAAAAAAGCTGGAACAAAAGTAATAGGATGCTAAATTTACCTTCACACAATATAAGTGAAATAACTATTTGCTGAGAGTGCGTTTCAGATTACAGTAGTCCCTGAAAATACAAGTAAATACGCTGTGAGTGATCACTCCAAATGAAAGGAGTACTTCTTCCAAAAATTTAAATGTGCTAAAAATGTACTCTCCAAGCAGTAGAAGAGTTTGTTACTTCATTAGGATAAATGTAGCATTACATCACTCACCAATGGATCCTCTGCAGTGAATGGGTGCCGTCAGAATGAGAGTCCAAACAGCTGATAAAAACATCACAATAATCCACACCACTCCAGTTAAAACACCTTAATGATGGACTTGTTTCTTACAAACATGCAGCTTTTCAATTCAGAAGACATTAAATGATGGACTGGAGTGCTGTGGATTAATTGTGGATTATTGTGATGTTTTTATCAGCTGTTTGAACTCTCATTCTGACGGCACCCATTCACTGCAGAGGATCCTTTGGTGAGCAAGTGATGGAATGCTACATTTATCCTAATCTGTTCAAAAGAACAAACAAACAAACTCATCTACATCTTGGATGGTCTGAGGGTGAGTACATTTTCTGAAAATTTGTATCTTTGGGTGAAGAATTCCTTTAAGCCACATTATTTACGTCACATCCAGAAAGTAGTAGTTGTTGTTGATCTCTAAAACATGCATGCGGTTTGATGCTATATTTAAGGCATGCGGCAAAATTACACCATGCACACACAAACCCCCCCAAAATATAAAATCTGTTTTGATGTGCACTTCAAGCAATCTTGAGTGATGTTCTGTAAGGCAAACCTGCTACAAAACTTATTTTGTGTCAACACATACAGCTTTGAAAGCTATTATTTGTCCATATGGAAGAAGAAGTTGGCTTCTTTGGGGCTGGAAGAGCAATTGCCTGAAAGCCTCTGTGGTTGACTGAAATTGCTGAGTTGAAATAGTGTGAACAGCAAAACAAGTAATCGAAAAAAAAACTTACTTTTCAGTCTTTCAACACAACTTGTATGAAAAAAAGACAAAACAAACCTGTTTTGAATTTAAAATCTGGTAAACATTAAAGCAATGGAAGTTTTTTTTTTTACCTCACACAAAAAAAACCTTATTGTAAAGTGTTACCATTAATATTATATCAATATCTTAGATTCTAATCTAATCTAACAATTTTGTTAGATCAACTACTGTACCTCAATGTTTATGCATTAGCCCCGTTGTACAATGACTACTGTATTCATATTATAAAAAACAATATCATTCATGTTTGTAGAGAATGACTGTAAAATGCACAAACTGGTTCTTTTAAGCAATAAACCACATTTAAATGTAGTGCACAGTTTGTGTCAGAATTTTAGGCAGTTGAATGTGAAGAAAGCCTCTTTCAGACAGCACTATACTGTAATTGATTTGGAAGTGCATCATGATCCCCAATATAGGGGCAAAATTGGATGAGAAAGCCTTTGTGAGAACTGATGCATCTGCTGTCAACAGGCACTTAATATTTACCCTCAAAGTTATTATTCTTATGAATGGTGTAAACACAATATATCAGAATATAAAAGGTTATTAAACTCTCATGACACTGAAGCTCTTTTGCCAAATGAAGAAGTGCTCAGGGAATCTCAGCTGCAGCAGAGGCATTCATATTATTTCATCCTGACTCAAACACCACATGACACGAATCACAGGAAAGGGAACATCAGTTCAGACAATTATTTAGGCATTTGAGGTATTTTTACAAGTATTTATGTGACATTCTCAGGACAATGTGGCAAAGATACATACAGTATTTCACTTCAGTAATGAGAATTTGTCAAGATGTCACACATCAACAATCCATTGTGCAACTTTTATGTGACTTGATCTGTAAGTGATCTGAGCCAATTTTGGTTAAGTGGCAAATGAACAAGTATGCAAAGAGTCGACAAATTATGTAATCTATTTTTTTATGTATTACATAAGAACAATTTGGTATTCAAAAGGTTTTCAATACCTTTTTTATATATAAATTTGGTCAAAAACTGGAGGGAGAGTTTAAAAAAGTATGTTTTCAATAGAATTCAAAGTAGGAAGTTGAGTGGAAATTGAAACCACCATGTCATTGTAATAAACATAGCTCAAAAAATGTACAGGTTTTTACAATTGCTAGGACCCATTTCTCCAAACTCCTTACATAATTGTCCTTACCAACTCTCAGCTTGGCAGCAATAAATGTATCATCTAAAATGCACTAAAACTACCAAAACACTTCATAAGTGTCTCAAATGAAGTCACTCAAATCAAAACACTAGCAAAGCTTGTCAACAGACACACTTTGTCACTCATAAAGCAATGACCTAAAAAACTAACAACAGGTAGCATTATACAATACATTAACTTTAAAACAGTTTTGTTTCTGGGTCAATTTGTTCAAGTTATATGCTAAAAATATAACTGCAAGCAGCGATGATGGGATCCAAGCCACTGGCAGCATCGCCACCCCGGTGGCATCAGGAAAACGGTGCACAGCGGGCACATGCATTTACTCTAACCCTCTGGCAGTCTGGTTTTAAGGGTTACAGCAATGAAAGGGTTAAACTATAAAATCAAGAGCATGAAACACACACACACACACACACACACACACACAGTAACAAAGTTTAATTTGTTAACATTAATTTACTAGATTAGTTAACATGAACAAAATTTATGTAGCATTTATTAATCTTAGTTAACACATTATTAATACAATTTAAAGCTGTTAACATTAGTTAATGTACTGTGAACTAACATGAACATTTTTATTAACTAACATTAACAAAGATTAAAAATACTGTAGAAATATATTGTTCATTGTTAGTTCATGTTAGTTAATGCACATGTGACATGTGGCCAAGTATGGTGACCCATACTTGGAATTAGTACTCTGCATTTAACCCATTCAAAGTGCACACACACAGCAGTGAACACACACACACACACACACACACACACACACACCGTGAACACACACCCGGAGCAGTGCTATTGCAAAGTGTTATCAAAACTTTTAATGATCTATAATTTACTTTTATTATTTTAATGATCTTTAAGCATTTGTGAAATAATTATATCAAATATATTACCAGTACATTACATATTAACTTATTCTATGTATTGATTTGTCATTCTAATTAATGGAAGCTGAGTAGTATATGATTAGGCTTAAAATATGTATTATCCTATGAAAATTTAAAGTTGTATCTGTTAACCTTAGTTAATGTACTGTGAACTAATTTGAACATGAATATTTTTATTAACTAACATTAAAAATGATTAATAAATGCTGTAAAAATGTATTGTTCATTGTTAGTTCATGTTAGCTAACTGATGTTAACAAAAGTGACCTTATTGTAAAGTGTTACCAACACTTTTAATGATGTATAAACATAAAAAAATGATTTTGATGATCTATATGCATTTGTGAAATAATTCTCAAATTATTTCATTTAATAATTAATTGAATAATTTCATTTCAATTAATTCTAAAGTCTCAAATCCAAAGAGATATTCTTTATAAAAGTTAAGAGTCAACCACGCCTACCTAAAACGGCTCGTTCTAACACGCCCCCACATGTCTACGTCACTGTGTGGGAAGATTTGCATAACACCGCCCAAATGTTCACGCAAAGAAAGAAGGCATAACTTTTATTCTCGCTCTAGTATTGTTGTTGCCGCTTGGAATTAGTACTCTGCATTTAACCCATTCAAAGTGCACACACACAGCAGTACACACACACACACACACACACACACACACACACACACCGTGAACACACACCCGGAGCAGTGCTATTGCAAAGTGTTATCAAAACTTTTAATGATCTATAATTTACTTTTATTATTTTAATGATCTTTAAGCATTTGTGAAATAATTATATCAAATATATTACCAGTACATTACATATTAACTTATTCTATGTATTGATTTGTCATTCTAATTAATGGAAGCTGAGTAGTATATGATTAGGCTTAAAATATGTATTATCCTATGAAAATTTAAAGTTGTATCTGTTAACCTTAGTTAATGTACTGTGAACTAATTTGAACATGAATATTTTTATTAACTAACATTAACAATGATTAATAAATGCTGTAAAAATGTATTGTTCATTGTTAGTTCATGTTAGCTAACTGATGTTAACAAAAGTGACCTTATTGTAAAGTGTTACCAACACTTTTAATGATGTATAAACATAAAAAAAATGATTTTGATGATCTATATGCATTTGTGAAATAATTCTCAAATTATTTCATTTAATAATTAATTGAATAATTTCATTTCAATTAATTCTAAAGTCTCAAATCCAAAGAGATATTCTTTATAAAAGTTAAGAGTCAACCACGCCTACCTAAAACGGCTCGTTCTAACACGCCCCCACATGTCTACGTCACTGTGTGGGAAGATTTGCATAACACCACCCAAATGTTCACGCAAAGAAAGAAGGCATAACTTTTATTCTCGCTCTAGTATTGTTGTTGCCGCCGCCGCCATGTCGTCAAGGCACTGTGTGTTTCGTTGTGAAAGCGAAACTACTTTGTTTAGCCTTCCAAAAGAGTCCAGCCCGGGGTCGTCACATGTGGTTGCCGCAAGCCCGCCCGCCTCCGCTCACTCTAGCCTGCCATGTGAAACTACTTTGTTTGGGCTTCCAAAAGAGGACACGACTAGAAATCAGTGGTTAAGTTGTATTTACAACACTGTTCCAGAACAGTTCAACCCAAATATTCAGATGTGTGCAGCACATTATATGGAGGACTGTTTCCTGATCCTGGGAGAGTAGACTACAATGCCGGCTGTTCTGACTCACAGACTGTACGTAAGTTTTCATTTTAAGGATTTGCCATGATTGATTGATGATTCAAATGCGAGCAGTGTAGAGTAGCGCTTGTTGTTTGTCATTTCTCCGACCACAAACGCAGACATGGTTTTATGAGCTTTGTAAAATTCGATGCGTTTCAGCAAGGCGGGGCATAGAGGAGAACCAATAATGTACAGTATGTGGAAAATAATGTGTTTTTTTAACCTTAAACCGCAGAAACACATTGCATTACACCAAATACACAAAATAATGTTCTTTTTAGCAACATCATATGACCCCTTTAAGATATCAAGAATCCCTGGACACTTTTACATCTGTCGTGTTTTGACATGATTCTGATGAAGTTTAAAGCAAATCGGGTAAAAATAAGCATGTGATTTTAAAACATTTTTAAAAGAGACACACTTACTGTTGCCAGTTGGTGGCACTATAACTTTGACTCATAATAGTCACATCTATGTGATCAGCATCATACAATGAACAAACTGTTTAAGTTTGTTCAAAATCTGACAAAGTGTACAAAAGTTATTAGACACTTCCTATTTCTCATTTCTCACCATAATTGGTCGCCATGCCATGGCCAAACCATTCGAGATATCGAAAATCCCTTCACAATTTCATGCTGTGGGATGCAACCTGGCCTTTGGAACAAATTCCTTGTCAAAAATAAAACTTTTTCCATTTCCTAAAGACGAGGGGAGATGGCAAGCATGGATCACCACTGTGCAAAGAAGGGCTTGGCAGCCAGGCAAGACATAAGGGGCCAAATTTTAATGATCTAAGCACATGGTCTAAAGCGCACGCCGCAAGTGCACTTAGGGAGTGTCCAAATCCACTTTTGCTAGTTTAACGACAGGATAAACGGTTGGCGCGCCGGGCACATGGTCCAAAAGTGTTGTACCTATTCTCTTAATGAGTCATGGGTGTGTTTTGGGCATAACGTGCAATAAACCAATCAGAGTCTCATCTCCCATTCCCTTTAAAGGCCAGTTACGCTCGTACCATGGCGGATTCGCTATTTACATGGCGGAATTTGCAAGAGCAAAGACTGAACGCTTCTCCAGAGAGGAAAGGTTCTGCTCGTGTGCGAGGTTAAAGCACGCGAGCAGACCATCTACAGGGCACAATAATAATCTTTTACATTGTAATTCTTTAATTTTAAATTTTTATCTTTTTTATATTTTCCCTGTGTGTGTAATAAGCAGAGTGTATGCGCGTAGTTCACCTGCCTATAGGCGCATATTACTAACGTGCTCTTTAATATTATGCCATTGACTTTAGACCAGGTTTCAGTTGGTCAAAGGTGCAGTCTATTTCAGTTGCCTCAAAATAGCAACGCGCAAACAATGCGCCTGAACACACCACGTTTTCAGACCAGCACGCCCATGGGCGCACAAATGGGTGCAAATGCATTTGGTATTTAAACATCTTGGCGCAGGACGTGAAAATAATAACTGCGTCGGGCTGAAACTAGTAAAAAACACTTGGCTCCGCATTGCGCCGAGTGTATGATAGGGCCCAAGGTGTGTTTGACTTGAAGCAGCCCTGTGCAGACCGATCGATGTGTGACATCAAAGTACTGCGAAAGTGATTCGAAATCATATGGAGCCATCTGCTCTCTATAGTTCTCACTGTGCTTTGATGTCACACACTGATCGTCTGCCCAGTGCTGCTTCAAGTCGAATACACCTATTGTTTTAACTTGCTAGCTAATGTAATTTACTTGTTATTTATTTAGTCTGTTATGAGAAATAATCTACTCTAGAGGGACTCTGTTGTTATTGCAGATGTTAAGTTTGGGCCACAAAAACGCGCATGCACAGAAACATTTGTTTATGTTGTTGCCGTTGAAACGGTCTATATGTGTACCAACAGTCCCTTTGCCATCTCGTGTACCAGTCTCTGCCCGGCTCTAATGGCCGCAGATTCCAAGGTGTGTGCCAATTTTTGAGCATGTTAAGCACCCCAAAAGCCCCAAAAACCTTGACGAAAAAAAAATAATAAAAATAATCCGAAGGAAAGCAATAGGCCCCTAGGGGCTTGGGCCCTAAATGTGTGCAAATTAAAACTGTGAGCTAGCAGCTAGAGTTACGGAGATGCTCCCCGACAAGTGAACTTCACCTTATTCACTATATAATGCAGAAATGCAAAATAAGCAATGCAAAGCTTCTGTGCTTGCAGCCCTAATAAGAGCAGACTTGATCTCTTATTCCATATGTGCTTTCATAAAATGACCAGCCTTGACATATAATTAAACTAATATATAATGATTTTTGTATATCCTTTCCTGTGTAAAGTGAAATGTGAGAGCAAGCTGTAATTTTAAATCTTTAAAAACCTTTGCATGTTTTTTCTGAGCCTTGTGACTTATTTACCCAAAACATGACATCTCCACGAATAAATGTCAGAAGTTATGCAAATGAAAGTGTAAATCAAAGGTCAGGTCAATGGATGATGTGTGTTGTATATGGAAGATTTTAACACTGCAGAAAGGATCAAAAGTTTACAGCAGTCAGTGGAAATGAATGCAGCAAACTGAGCAGCGAGAATATGCTTAAAATGCATTCCCACACTGTACAGAAGGCTTCTTGTTAAAGAAAACATGTGACTTCCTCCTCTCAAAGGTCAAGAAGAGCAGGAGCTGAATGCACAGTGCAAAACACACAACTGTCCCAATGAAAACCAGGGAGAATCTCGAGAACATGTCCAAAGTCATATTGCCCCTAGGGGCTTGGGCCCTAAATGTGTGCAAATTAAAACTGTGAGCTAGCAGCTAGAGTTACGGAGATGCTCCCCGACAAGTGAACTTCACCTTATTCACTATATAATGCAGAAATGCAAAATAAGCAATGCAAAGCTTCTGTGCTTGCAGCCCTAATAAGAGCAGACTTGATCTCTTATTCCATATGTGCTTTCATAAAATGACCAGCCTTGACATATAATTAAACTAATATATAATGATTTTTGTATATCCTTTCCTGTGTAAAGTGAAATGTGAGAGCAAGCTGTAATTTTAAATCTTTAAAAACCTTTGCATGTTTTTTCTGAGCCTTGTGACTTATTTACCCAAAACATGACATCTCCACGAATAAATGTCAGAAGTTATGCAAATGAAAGTGTAAATCAAAGGTCAGGTCAATGGATGATGTGTGTTGTATATGGAAGATTTTAACACTGCAGAAAGGATCAAAAGTTTACAGCAGTCAGTGGAAATGAATGCAGCAAACTGAGCAGCGAGAATATGCTTAAAATGCATTCCCACACTGTACAGAAGGCTTCTTGTTAAAGAAAACATGTGACTTCCTCCTCTCAAAGGTCAAGAAGAGCAGGAGCTGAATGCACAGTGCAAAACACACAACTGTCCCAATGAAAACCAGGGAGAATCTCAAGAACATGTCCAAAGTCATATAAAAAAAAAAGACAAATAAATAAAGCTAAAGAAAGATAAAAGAAGAAAAAAAGAAAGAAAGGGAAAATCAAAGCATTTGTACATAATGGTAGTATTTGTTTTATTGCCTTTTATTTAACAATTATTTATTTATTTAATTTTTGTTGTATTTATGTAAGGTGAAATATGACCTGGACATGTTTTATTGTTATTCACCCACCCACTCTAATCTGATGCTGAACACTTCCTTTCTAGACACTAGAACACATCTGATGCACACTGGGATGCAATTTTATTTCGTTCTGCTCAGGATTATCTTCTACCCTGTCCGTCTTTCTTTTCCCCAAACACACTGCATTTATTCTCATGCAAATGAACCTCAGGTGTTGCTACCTGAATTCTAATCATTGTTTGATTCTAGTCTATTATTTGAGTTTATATCAAAAGTTTCTTTCAGACTTGGAGCAGCTGGGAATGTCACTGAATGACTTCATCACATCATCTTGTGATGAATCCCTGTGCAGAATATCTATTGCTTTCTAAAGACATTAATCTTACAGCTGCGATGCATTGTTTTTTTCTGAAATATATTAGTTCTTGTGCATTTGAGTAAGTTATTGTTAATACCAATTCATAAATTTGAATAGTGCCTAGCACAGAACCTTGGTTCACCCACAAATGAAAATGTATGAAAATTTAACTCACACTGTAAAAAATGACAGTGAATTTAACGGTAAAAGACTGTAAAAATGCTACAGTAAAAACCTGTTAAATGGTTAACGGTAAATTCCCCTACTATATACGGTGAAAAACTGTACTGGACATTACATGTATTGGACATAAATTTTACGGTAGTATACCGTTTTTGGAAGTGAAAAATACTGTATAATTTACAGTGAATAACCGTAAATTGACATTCCCAGAATTCCCTGCGTTACATTTCAAATTTGATATTTTTTTGTTGAAATAACTATGTTTCTTCTTAGTTTTTTCTTATCAGTTTTGTATATTAGGGTTGTGTGTTACACCTAATGTTGTTAAATGAATGTTTATTGCATTATTTCAGTTTCATGTGTGTTACCATGATGGTGTTTAGCGTTTGTGTGAATGACACTGTGCACCTTCTATATATGTTATTATTTAAAAGCTGCTTGTGATGGGCTTTGGTTCATCATGTGATTTTCTCATCACCACCTGCATTTGGTGGTTATCAGTGTATTACAAACGTACAAAACAGATTTCAGTACTTCAATAGGTTGGTATATTAACATTATATCAGTTAAAGAAATTACGGTATTTAACTGTTAAATTTAAGTTAAAACCTAAAACGTTGCTACCGTATTTTTTATGATAAAATTCCGGCAACCACAGCTGCCGTTTTTTTACTGGAAATTTTTACGGATTTTTTTTTACAGTGCACCCTCAGGCCATCCAAGATAGTGATGAGTTAGTTTCTTCATCAGAACAGATTTGGAGAAATGTAGCTTACTTGTAGATTATTGTGATGTTTTTATCAGCTGTTTGGACTCTCATTCTGACGGCACCCATTCACTGCAGAGCATCCATTGGTGAGCAAGTGATGTAATGCTAAATTTCTCCAAATCTGTTCTGATGAAGAAACAAACTCATCTACATCTTGTGTGGTCTGAGGGTGAGTACATTTTCAGCAGCATTCCCTAGTCTCATCAGTAAGTCAAAGAATTTCATACCTCTATTCCGCTATTAAATTTGCATGTCAATGGGACTCACCCAGAAGCAGTTCACAGGAAGGGGACTTGGGATCCGTTGGGAAGGACTGATAACGGTGATGAAACGACACTCACAGTCGCTTGCCGATCCCTTGTGGGCCACACGGCAACCCACATCCCAATTAGATACATCCTCCTACCCAACAATCCCTGAAATAATTCTGATTATATAAGAGCATTGAACAACAAAATCAAACAAGAGGCGGAAGGGAGGAATTTTACAGCTGAAAATGCCATTGAAAAATGTCACAATTGGACAGTCTGGTAAAAATGACAGACTTTGCCAATATCTTAATCTGCCGGTTTTTTATCTGCTGTTTTGAATCAGAACTAGCGATGCCAGATTTGGAAGGAATCACTCTTTTTATCTAATCCATCAAACAGATCTGAAATAAATTGCGATTCAGTTCGTTTTGATTCATTTGAACGGTTCACTCACACACTGAATCATTTGTAGTGAATGTCAAGCGAGCAAGTTTGCGCTTCTGTTTACTGTATTTGATGTGCCACTGATGAGCCAAAATATTATGACCAGTCACAGGAGAAGCGAATATTGTTAATCATCTCCTAACAAGGCCACATATTAAGGTCTGGGAAGATTAGATGGTAAGTAAACAATCAGTTCTCGTAATCAACATATTGGATGCAGGAGAAACCCAGATAGCAAAAACATATTTTTGTTGCCATAATATATTTGAAATATATGCTAAATATATGTTGCAAACAGTGAAGCTCAATTAAATATATTTTTGAAATAGGAAATATATTTAGTTTAGCCTTCATATACCGAAATATACTTCTAAATGTAGTTCTGCAGCAAGAAAATGCATTTTCTTGGACTGAAATACATAGAGGTCAAAATAAATATATTTAAATGCTTTAAAAAAAAAATCATATTTATATATTTAAAGTATATTTTCAGAAATATACAAAAAAATGGCCAAAAATATATTAGTCGAAAATATATTTATGTAAATATATATTTCTGCCCATTTTGAAATATATTTAAAAATATATTTTTTTGCTGTGTGAGAACGGGCAGGAATAAAGATCTGAGCGACTTTGACAAGGGCCAAATTGTTTTGGCAAGGCATCTGGGTCAGAGTATCTCTGAAACCATAATGTTTTGGCTCATCTGTGTATATGTGCTGATCAATGTTTAGGCTATGAAAGAATAACAGCCTAAATGTAATCTGTTCATCATATAAATCAATTGTGTTTATTCAGAAGACTTGGATTAAACCACTTGACTCGTATACATTACGTTTACAATGTCTATGTTGTTTCATTGTTCAGTTGCTTACTCTGAGAGTTTTTGAAACAGTCCTTCCCATCTAACCCGGTTACCCAGAATTCTTACTGAAGAGTTCGTTGATCATATAATTCAGTGAAGGTTGACTAGTCTTTGAACAATGCAGTTATCTGCCTGTCTGTAGACAGTTGTGTTATAAGCACTAAAACAGTCCAGTACTTTAGAGTCAAACTCATTTTTTTATGTATGAATAATAAACTTCTGTGCCCAGACTGATTGATGGCTTTTGCCAGACCACCCCTATGCAAATATCCTAGTTCTGCCATTGCATTCAACTGCAAAACAGTGATGAATATATAATTCAGTGAACTATTTAGCATTGTGATAGTAGTGTTTTCTAAACGGCCATTTGTTTTTTTTCCTGACTAATTTTATTTTAAATTATTGTAAATGGTGCTTGACCTGAGCATATTGCTCTCCTGATTCAGACGAGATGACTTTTACACTGGAGGAAGCATTATTATGGGTAGAGGACTTGTATTCTAGCTGGTTAAAATGTCTTAATGATGGATTTATTTATTACAAACTTGCAGTTTTTCACTTCACGAGGCATTAACTGATGGACTGGAGTGGTGTGGATTACTTGTGGATTATATTGATGTTTTTATCAGCTGTTTGGACTCTCATTCTGACGGCACCCATTCACTGCAGAGCATCCACTGGTGAGCAAGTGATGTAATGCTAAATTTCCCCCCCCCAAATCTGTTCCGATGAAGAACAAAACTCATCTACAAGTCTTTTGATCACCAAACAAAAGAGAAAGCTGGACTGAGAGAAGAAAATAAATACAGAGACAGAGAGACGTGACTTCAATAGCCTTCTTTGTATTCATATTGCTACCTGAGAGGTGAGGACACTAGAGGATGTAATTTGTCTGTGTAACTTCCACTCTAATAGCCATACATCAAAAGCACGGGCTGTCTGTCTGACTAGCATATGTATGTGCAGTTATACACTGATTATGCCTATAAAGAAATAAATCAAGCTTGCAATATTGCATATTTATTTCAGTGAACCGAATAAAAGTTTTCATTAGCAGTAGGGACATATCCATCCATCAACAGTATGAATCTGGTGTGTTGTCAGAAGCATTGGACTGGAATGACAAAGACAGAGAGAGAGAGAGAGAGAAACACACACTTGGAGGTCACGTATGAAATGGCAGCGTTCTGCTTCACGGTTCGCCATTCAGTGAAATCACTCTCAATCGTGCATGATGGGAAGGGACAGCAAAAAAATAGTTTTGCTGGATCCTCAGTGCCATGTTCATCTTTTTCTTCGGAGCAAATCAATAGACTCTTGCGCTGTTTATAAAAGAAAAGTGCATTTTGGTTGCATGAAAAGACATTCAATAAAAGCAGGACAGTGATTTATCCAAGTTTATTTATCCAAAAAGTAATTCCATCAGCTGAATATAAGGTTTTTTATATAAGGTACAAAGGTTTTTTTATGTTTATAATTAATAAGGATGCATTTGTTTGATAAAAATACAGTAAAAATAGCAATATTGTGAAATATTATTACAGTTTAAATGAACCGTTTTCTATTTGAATATATTTAAAAATGTAATTTATTCCTGTGATGCAAAGCTGAATATTCAGCATCAGTACGGCAGTCTCCAGTGTCACATGATCCTTCAGAAATCGTTCTAATGTGCTGATTTGCTGCTCATGAAAAATTTCTTATCATTATCAATGCTGAAAACAGGTTTTGCTACTTAATAGTTTTGTAGAAAGTGTGATACGTTGCCCCCCCCCAGATTAATTTTAAATGTCTTTACTGTCACTTTTTATCAAGGATCATATGACACTGAAGACTGGAGTAATGGCTGCTGAAAATTCAGCTTTGCATCACAGAAATAAATTACATTGTAGATTATTTTAAAATAGAAAACACTTATTTTAAATTATAATAATATCTCACAATATTGCAATTTTTACTGTATTTGTAATCAAACAAATGCAGCCTTGGGGAGCATAAAAGACCTATTTAAAAAATTACAAATAAATAAATAAAACAACAAAAAATAAAATAAAAATAAACATTTATATATATATATGTCAGTTTCTAGGAGCAATAAAGAATGTATTTTTTAGCGGCAGTCGAGCACCAGTGGCACATTTCAGGCTTATTGACTGTCCTGACAGTTAAATGGACAGCTTGGCAGCTCTGTTATACTGTTATATGTCTCCGAGTTAATAACATGAGCAGCGTGATAAATTGGGACATAGTCAGACAGCTTCTGAAAACTTTTGGACAGAATATTTTCAACAGCCTGACACATGCCATTGCACACAGTGCACACACATCCAGTTCTTACAGTCCATGATATTATGTGACAGACAGCTTTATAAAAATGACAATGCAATAAATGGCACATTCTATACAGTACAGGATTTGTGTTGTGATTTCTTTTCTTTTTTTTAAGTGAGATCTATTAGATAACAATATCACATTTAATAATAATAATTACAATTTGCCAAAATATGTAACTTTTTTTATTCTAAAATAATACTTCATTGTTGTTTGATGGTACAAAGTTTACCAGTGGCTCTCGGTTTGTGTTTTAATCAGAAATGTTGCAGATATGATCTGAAGTTTGGGCTAGCAGGGAATGGAGACTTACTGAAAAGCACTTACAGCCAATGTGTCATAGCATTAGTTCACACCTGTGAGTGAATGAGATTCAATTTCAATCAAAGTTTCTCCAGGAGGTTTCTGTGGTCACTTTGACAGGCTGCTTCTTTCAAAAAGCAGTCTACTTTTACGAAAATGTCTGCAGCACAAAAGTAAAAACTTTTGTATGAACTTGAACTGTATATTTTAAAGGTCAGACAAGCATCACAAAGAGAGTTTGAGAGGTCTTCTTAAATGTTTTATGGATATTCACAGAAATCATCATGTGTTTTCCAAAGCTCAGTGTAATTCATGAATGTGGAATAAGCAATACTTTTTAATGGGCAGCACAGGCTCACCACAGTTTAGTAGTTTAACAATTTGGTGAATTTGTTGTAAATTCTTATTAATTTAGGGGGTGGACTTTCCGTCAGATCGTAAAATCATACAAATTACAAATTTGGGTGGTAAAAATGAATAGTTCAAGCATAAATGAAAATTTGCTGAACAAACTTGATTCAGGGCAGTTCTGCTTTTCACCAGTAAAGAAAAAAAATACTCATTGCAATTCACTTGGAGGACCACATAAGCCATGCAGTTGTGGAGGTATGGTGGGAGCATTTCTCTAGATATTGATTGATTTTTGTGGTTTAAAATCATAAATATGTTTGTATGTAGAATCTACCATGATGAGGTACATTTTAGTGGACACATATGTATTCTCTATGCCTGCCTTTCTCCAGATGGACAGTAAAAATCAACAGAATGCCATCAGAGACTACCTGGGGGGAGAATCAGATGAAGCTAGAGATGTCTTTTTATTCATCTTTGAGTAACCGGAGGAGCTTGTCTTGATGGACATGGCTTGAAGGTCCATGCCATGTTCTGTGAATACTCTATCAGAGCAAGGAATCTCTCTATGTAGCGATTATGTAGGTATATGTGTGTACTGCATGTCAAGAACTGTCCAGCTGATCATTCAACTGTTCATTCAGCCGTTATGATAGTTGGAACATATCTTTTGTTGAACATATATTTTTATAAACATTTTAAATTTGTAAAATAATCAATATAAAAATACCCAATGAAGCAAGGGATGTCTTTTTATTCGACTTTAAGTATGTGGAGGACCTGGACACATTTCATATCAAGTTGTGTTGATGAACAAGGCCTGGGGCCTGTTTCATAAAACAAGTTTACCAAACAAGCCAGGTTTATTTCAGTTAGTCTGACTTATTGTCAGTTGATTTGGTTCAAAATAAGTCAGAATAACTGAAATAAGCCTGGCTTGTTTGGTAAACTTGTTTTGTGAAACAGTCCCCTGAAGGTCAATGCAATGTTATTGTATAATCTATCAAAGCAAGCAATCTCTCTGTTTAGCCTATGTATAGCCTACTGCACATGGAGTGCTGTCAATCTTATCATTCAATGTCATAACACTTTATGATAAGTGGAACACATCTTTAGAAAATTAAATGGCAATTATAAATTAATGAAAATATGTTAAGCGTGACTTTTGCCATACCAAAATCTAATTGTTCCCTTTAAAGGGGTCATGAACTGGCTTTTAAAAAATTATTTTATACTGTTGTCTGAGGTCCACTTATGACGTTTGCATGGTTTTTATATTAAAAAACATCAAAATCAGTAAGTAATAAGCTATTTTTTACCCTGGTTTTGAGGCCGGCTGGAGAAACGCTCAGTTTTTATGGGCGTGCCGCATTGAAGACTTGGAAGTAAACGCCCACTGCTATGATTGGATAACAGTTTTGCATAGTAAAGCTGCATTCACCCCATGTCGTAATTACCAATTCCGAGATGACAACACGTGACATTCTACTCGGAGCTGAATTGTGTGTTTTTATGGCAACACTATCAACGCCAAAGCCTTCACGTGCTCCAGAACTCGTAATTACAACTTGTAAGCTCATAATGTTCTGAGAGTTATGACTTGGACCAGTGCCAGCTGTACCTCCTGACCGCCACCAGATTCATTTAGGCGCTCAGAGTCCGAGAACATGGGCAGATCCGAGTAGAACGTCACGTGTTGTCATCTCGGAAATACGGCAATTACGACATGGCGTGAATGCAGCATAAACCAAAGACTATAGTATACCCAAGACGTGTCACTCGTATAGTTTTGAATTGGGAAAAATGCAGGTCAAGGCTAGAAGGGATACAGCAAAAACTACTGGGCATGCGCAAATCAACATAGCGGAATTTTTCTCACACTGTACAACAGTAATGACTATTGGGCTCATCCCTATACCCTAATCCCTTCAAAGGGTTTACCCTTCGGAGTGAGAGCTTGGAAGGGTCGAAGGGTGTAAGGGACCAAACAACTGTTTCTTGAAGTGCCCTTCTGCGTCATCATCACGTGCCCACACGGAGGCGCCGTCATCATGCAAAGAATCTGCGCAAAGGATCATGGGAGCCCGAAGTGTCCATCAGTTGTACCCTTCGAAATCCTTAATTCCGAAGGGCCCTTTGAAGTGGCCAGTTTTGAGCACTTCGATTTGGAAAGACCGTTCAATATGGCGGCCATGATTGTTTTCACTCCGAAGTGCCCTTCGCAGGGCGATATATCCCATTTGGAACGCACCGATTCTTTTAGTATGATGACCTCTTGTATATCAAAAGCTCAAGTAAATATTGATTTCTCAATTCATGACCCCTTTAAATTTGATACATTTAGGTAGGTCAAAATCGATTGTAATACATGTGAATTTATCTCATTACATAAATGAATAAGATAAGGTGTACAGGTTTTTATTAACAATTAGCCTAATTTAATCATCCAATGCAAGCATTTTATAGGCTGTTTTGATGACAAAAATCAGCTCTGTATATTAGACATATTAAATATATTAGATTTAAATTGTGCCATTTTAGCCTAGACGATCTTTACAAAAATAAGGAAACGTGTATTAGTAAAATGAAAGATAACATTATTTTATTTAGATCCCCGAAACTGCTGTAAATTGCTTCAACACACTTCCAGGTTTCCCCGCACGGATGGAAATCACAAGTGACGTATCGGACAGGGGCTTGGCCTAGATGTGGGCGGGCTTGTCTTGGGCATGGGCATGGCCTATGAAGATCTGTTACGACACATTAAAAGAGCCACAAAACGTTATTTGAATTTCTTAAAATATGACAGCTCGGGTCTCTACGTAGCTTATGGGGCCCCCATGTCGTAATTACCAATTCCGAGATGACAACACGTGACATTCTACTCGGAGCTGAATTGTGTGTTTTTATGGCAACACTATCAACGCCAAAGCCTTCACGTGCTCCAGAACTCGTAATTACAACTTGTAAGCTCATAATGTTCTGAGAGTTACGACTTGGACCAGTGCCAGCTGTACCTCCTGACCGCCACCAGATTCATTTAGGCGCTCAGAGTCCGAGAACATGGGCAGATCCGAGTAGAACGTCACGTGTTGTCATCTCGGAAATACGGCAATTACGACATGGCGTGAATGCAGCATAAACCAAAGACTATAGTATACCCAAGACGTGTCACTCGTATAGTTTTGAATTGGGAAAAATGCAGGTCAAGGCTAGAAGGGATACAGCAAAAACTACTGGGCATGCGCAAATCAACATAGCGGAATTTTTCTCACACTGTACAACAGTAATGACTATTGGGCTCATCCCTATACCCTAATCCCTTCAAAGGGTTTACCCTTCGGAGTGAGAGCTTGGAAGGGTCGAAGGGTGTAAGGGACCAAACAACTGTTTCTTGAAGTGCCCTTCTGCGTCATCATCACGTGCCCACACGGAGGCGCCGTCATCATGCAAAGAATCTGCGCAAAGGATCATGGGAGCCCGAAGTGTCCATCAGTTGTACCCTTCGAAATCCTTAATTCCGAAGGGCCCTTTGAAGTGGCCAGTTTTGAGCACTTCGATTTGGAAAGACCGTTCAATATGGCGGCCATGATTGTTTTCACTCCGAAGTTCCCTTCGGAGGGCGATATATCCCATTTGGAACGCACCGATTCTTTTAGTATGATGACCTCTTGTATATCAAAAGCTCAAGTAAATATTGATTTCTCAATTCATGACCCCTTTAAATTTGATACATTTAGGTAGGTCAAAATCGATCGTAATACATGTGAATTTATCTCATTACATAAATGAATAAGATAAGGTGTACAGGTTTTTATTAACAATTAGCCTAATTTAATCATCCAATGCAAGTGTTTTATAGGCTGTTTTGATGACAAAAATCAGCTCTGTATATTAGACATATTAAATATATTAAATTTAAATTGTGCCATTTTAGCCTAGACGATCTTTACAAAAATAAGAAAACGTGTATTAGTAAAATGAAAGATAACAATTTTATTTAGATCCCCTAAACTACTGTAAATTGCTTCAACACACTTCCAATTTTCCCCGCATGGATGGGAATCACAAGTGACGTATCGGACAGGGGCGTGGCCTAGATGTGGGCGGGCTTGTCTTGGGCATGGGCATGGCCTATGAAGATCTGTTACGACACATTAAAAGAGCCACAAAACATTATTTGAATTTCTTAAAATATGACGGCTCGGGTCTCTACGTAGCTTATGGGGTGGGTCTTTGCGAAGGCTCAATTTCAAACTGTTAAAGGGGTCATATGATGCGATTGGGAAGATTTGCATAATGCCGCCCAAATGTTCACGCAAAGAAAGAAGGCATAACTTGTATTCTCACTGTAGGATTGTTGACGCTGCAGCCATGTCCTGAAGACGCTGTGTGTTTCGTTGTGAAAGCGAAACTACTTTGTTTGGTCGTCCAAAAGAGGACGATATCCGCTTCGTCATGCCTAGAGCTGATCTGTGCTGGTCGCTGAGGGAATACATCAACTTTCACTGCGGAGTCTAGCCCGGGTTCGTCACATGTGGTTGCCGCTCATTCGTCGGATCCTCCGGGGCGCCGTTCTTGACCCCGCTGCCTCAGCTCACTCTATCCCGGCCTCAGCGCACGCTAAGCCAGGGCTTCCCCTCACGCTAGGCCGCTGTGTTGTTCGCTGTGAAAGCGAAACTACTTTGTTTGGTCTTCCAAAAGAGGACACGACTACAAATCAGTGGTTAAGTTGTATTTA
>NW_015505778.1:540433-547169 GCF_001515645.1 Sinocyclocheilus grahami | reverse complement strand
TGTGCAGCACATTTTATGGAGGACTGTTTCCTGATCCTGGGAGAGTAGACTACAATGCCGGCAGTTCTGACTCACAGACTGTAAGTATATTTTCATTTAAAGGATTTGCCACTGATGATTCAAAGGCGAGTTTTAGGCAGTAGAGTAGCACTTGTTGTTTGTAATTTCTCCAATCACAAATGCAGACAGAGTTTTATGTTTACGCGGCGCGATGCAATGCAACGCAATTCGGCCAATCACAACGCACTGGATAGCTGGCCAATCACAGCACACCTCGCTTTTTCCGACCAATGAGTTTTGTAAAAATCGACGCGTTTCAAAAAGGCGGGGCATAGAGGAGAAACAATAATGTACAGTATGTGGAAAACAATGTTTTTTGAACTTTAAACCGCATAAACACATTTCATTACACCAAATACACAAAATAATGTTCTTTTTAGCAGCATCATATGACCCCTTTAAATGACATGTTGGGTCTCTACCATAGACTGTATAAAAACATGGACGTAGCGAAGAGCGTTTTTGAAGCTCAAAAGTAGGCGGAGGCGGCCGTTGCCATCTTGGTGGCAGCGTGTCACCGCGCGTCACTCCCGGATAATCGAAAATGGGCAAAGAGGCGGGAGCAGGTTGCCGAAGCCACGCCCACCTAGCTCGACAGTGGTGACAGCAGCGGCAATCCACCTGCCACTCAAGTGGCCACACCCTTAATTATGCAGAATTTTAAGGCTTAATATAATTTAAACGGATGAGTTATAAAAAAATTCACCCCCCTCACAGTTGTCATGAAGGGCAAAATTAGCTATATAGACCAAAATAATTTTTTTAACCAGGCTGTAAACATGTTTTTTTCTGCTGTAAAGTTGGGCATTTTAACATGGGGAGTCTATGGGATTGACTCCCTTTTGCAGCCAGCCTCTAGCGGCCAGTTGATGAATTACAGTTTAAGTCACTTCCGTGTTGGCTTCACGAGAGAGAGCGGGAGGTTGCCGCTTGGTCTCTATGTAGCTTATGGGGCGGGTTTTTGCGAAGGCTCAAACTGTTCTCGTCTCTTTCTGAATAAGAAGAGAAATACAGGATCAAGCACCGTTTATAAGAGAAAACAGTTCTAAACAAATGTCTTTGGATTTTGATGTGAGAGGAGAACAGGGGATGGACTTTTTCACTGGAGGAAGCGTTATTATGGACTGTTTAAAGTTAAAACGCCTTAATGATGGATTGTTAATATTACCATCACAGTACTCTTGCTAAGGTTGCAAGTTTTGGCTTTTCAGTTTCAGCCAAAGCACAATAATGCCCCCTGTTGGACATTTGTTAATTTCACAAATGCGCACATTGAGATTTTGTGTGACAGTGACAGAAACAATACCAAAGATTTATAAAAACTGTCTCTTTAATTGTTCATAATGTTAGCGACGCTGTTGCTGTAGGACAAACACATATTAAACATGACATAGCAAGAGGAAAACTTGACATGTTCATGCACAACAGGGTACAAGTACTCCTGGACTACTGAGACAAAAACCAGCATTTTCTTATCAAAACTCAGAACTATTCAGTCAAGCTCCCAATATACTGCAGAGTGAATATTCAGTTTGTCTTCTCGTTCAGCAGTGTAACACACACCAGTTTTGCATCGTCACAGCAGAGTTCAACTCATACTTTTTCAGAGGACAACAACACAGACAAGAGGACATTGTAAAATCATTTGATCCTTGGATTAAGTCTCGTGCTGTCCTGCCAAATAATCTTTATCCTGAATACTGGATGCTTTTCAGCTGGTCTGGTGCCACCAAATAACCTTCCAAAGACCCTGTATTCCCACTGAAAACTGCAGGATAGTGGCGGACGCTTTTACAACGCAGGCATAAAACTCTTATGATGCAAACATCAATAAATAAATTAGTGCAACATATATACAATTGTCTTTGTAAAATAAATAATTGAAACTTTGACAGAAAAGGAAAGGAAACGGAAGTTTTGTAACCAGTGTAAGTGACTGAACCGGTGAGGCTTGTTGTGTCTGAAGTTTGATTAATAAGTTGCTGTAAATGACATAAAAGCAGACAGCTGTAGGAAGAGAAAAGAATTATACATTGAGTAAATAAATGCATGCAACAAACAATCAGTTTCTCTCCTCTGAGATGGAAAGAGCTGTGTGTTAATCTGTACAACTGTCCGGTTTGATGATCTGGTATGTGATCAGATATTCAGGATAAGCCTTCGGATGAAAAATGAAAAGAAAAAAAAAAAACTGGTAACACTTTATTTAGATAGTCCACTTTAGACATTCTATTAACAGTAAGTAACTTTGCAACTACATGTCAACTAGCAGTTAGTAGAGTATTAGTAGACTGTCTGCTTAATATCTTCTAACACTTTCTTTGTCAACTTATTCTACTAACCCTAAACCTACCCTAACAGTCTACTCTGAGAGTTAGTAGACATGTAGTTGCAAATTAATGAGAATTAGTTGACATGTAGTTGACATATAGTTACAAAGTTACTTACAGTTAGTAGAATGTCTAAAGTGGACTATCGAAATAAAGTGTAACCAAAAAACTTGACAGAATATATATCAATGTAGGTTTTTATTTTTGAGAGAAATGAATACTTTTAACTAGCTTATTCAGTTTTTTTCCCCAACTTTTATTTGATTCTTTGTACAAAGCATGTATGTTTAAATAAATGCTCTTCTTTTTAACTTTTTACTCATCAATGAAACCTAAAAAAAAAATATCACGTTCCTGAAAATATTAAGCAGAGCATTTGTTTTCAACATTAATAATAATTATAAATGAATTTTAAGCAGAAAATCTGCATATTAGAATGATTCTTGAAGGATCATGTGACACTGAAAGCTTGAATAATGATGCTGAAAATTCTGATTCGCATGACAGGAATACACACACACACACATATATATATATATATATAATAAAATAGAAAACAACTATTTGAAACTATAATAATACTTTACAATATTACTTTTTTTAATGAAAAAAAGGTCAGCATATTCTTTCAAAAGGATAAAATAAAATCTTACCGATTCCAAAAGGTTTACCTATGATGAAAAATTCAGGCCACTCTCATCTTTTTAAGTGGGAGAACTTGCACAATTGGTGGGTGTCTAAATACTTTCACACACACACATATATATATATATATATATATATATATAATAAAATAGAAAACAACTATTTGAAACTATAATAATACTTTACAATATTACTTTTTTTAATGAAAAAAAGGTCAGCATATTCTTTCAAAAGGATAAAATAAAATCTTACCGATTCCAAACCTTTGAATATATATATATATATACTGTATGCATATGTAAAATGTAAACACTAGTATTGTAAACAATATATATATATAGATGTATTTTTGCATAAATATTTGCAATATTGCTTACAATACTAGAGTTGACATTTTTATGAAGAAATGGTTCATTCTAGTATAAAACAGGATTATTTTAGTATCATCGAGATATTATTATAGTTTTTATTAATAGTTTGAACGTTTTTATTTTTATATTTTCTGTTTTCATTTAAATTTTAGTTAAAGTTGTAGTAGTTATGATGAATTTTTTTTACATTTTTATTAGCTTTTTTTTTAAGAAGTCTATATAGTTTTTAGTTATTTTTATTTCAGTTTTTGATTTAGTTATATTAATACGTCAATTTAAACTAAATGAAAAATGAGAAATGTTGCCTTGGCTTTTTTGGTTTTAGTTTTAACTACAACAACCCAGGTATAAAAACACTCACTTTCACGATCAACTACATGTCAACTAGCAGTTAGTAGAGTATTAGTAGACTGTCTGCTTAATATCTTCTAACACTTTCTTTGTCAACTTATTCTACTAACCCTAAACCTACCCTAACAGTCTACTCTGAGAGTTAGTAGACATGTAGTTGCAAATTAATGAGAATTAGTTGACATGTAGTTGACATATAGTTACAAAGTTACTTACAGTTAGTAGAATGTCTAAAGTGGACTATCGAAATAAAGTGTAACCAAAAAACTTGACAGAATATATATCAATGTAGGTTTTTATTTTTGAGAGAAATGAATACTTTTAACTAGCTTATTCAGTTTTTTTCCCCAACTTTTATTTGATTCTTTGTACAAAGCATGTATGTTTAAATAAATGCTCTTCTTTTTAACTTTTTACTCATCAATGAAACCTAAAAAAAAAATATCACGTTCCTGAAAATATTAAGCAGAGCATTTGTTTTCAACATTAATAATAATTATAAATGAATTTTAAGCAGAAAATCTGCATATTAGAATGATTCTTGAAGGATCATGTGACACTGAAAGCTTGAATAATGATGCTGAAAATTCTGATTCGCATGACAGGAATACACACACACACACATATATATATATATATATAATAAAATAGAAAACAACTATTTGAAACTATAATAATACTTTACAATATTACTTTTTTTAATGAAAAAAAGGTCAGCATATTCTTTCAAAAGGATAAAATAAAATCTTACCGACTCCAAACCTTTGAATATATATATATATATATATATACTGTATGCATATGTAAAATGTAAACACTAGTATTGTAAACAATATATATATATAGATGTATTTTTGCATAAATATTTGCAATATTGCTTACAATACTAGAGTTTACATTTTTATGAAGAAATGGTTCATTCTAGTATAAAACAGGGTTATTTTAGTATCATCGAGATATTATTATAGTTTTTATTAATAGTTTGAACGTTTTTATTTTTATATTTTCTGTTTTCATTTAAATTTTAGTTAAAGTTGTAGTAGTTATGATGAATTTTTTTTACATTTTTATTAGCTTTTTTTTTAAGAAGTCTATATAGTTTTTAGTTATTTTTATTTCAGTTTTTGATTTAGTTATATTAATACGTCAATTTAAACTAAATGAAAAATGAGAAATGTTGCCTTGGCTTTTTTGGTTTTAGTTTTAACTACAACAACCCAGGTATAAAAACACTCACTTTCACGATCCAGTAAACTTCAAAATAATCTGGCCTACACTTTTGATCTTAGAATTAAAATGGGTTGCGAATGCTATATCATACTGAGAAATCTGGGCCCTGTGGCTGTAGTACCTGCTCTCCTCTGTAGATGACGTACTCAGCCAGAGCGAGACCGTTGACACTGGGCTGGCCAGTGACTGAGTGGTGTCCTGGAGGCGAGTGGGCCATCTTCATCACTGCAGGAAAGACTTCCCCAAAGTCACACGGCAGAACAGAAGATGTCTGGGAGGAGCACACATGCAGAGCCAACAATCAAGAGCATGAGCACTTTAGAAAGGAAGTAGGAAATCCATTTCTCCTCAAGGTTTTGGAAAATAACACCACAAGGCAACACTTTGACACGTCACTTCCTGTTTGTTGCTGCCGTGTGGTTTGAGTTTGAGCTCCGTCAAGTTAATTCTTTGTCGTCTAATTTGTATCTTAAAATCAATTTTATACACCATCCTTTTTCAGTTTTATAACGTGTGAATATATCCCCTATCGTATTCTACAACAAAAACAATCAGAGCGCTTTGTTAGCACTAGTTCTATTTTTGACTTCCGAGTCCGCTATTAGCATATAGCCCGCTAGCATCGCCAGCGTGGTTGCCGCTAATCTCGCTTACACTAATACTCTATTCACACACATTTCCATTGTTTTACTCACTGTTACTTGCTTTAATGGCGGATGTGTGTCTACCTTTGAGTGCAGGTGAGGACACGTTCGAGATGCATTCGGTAGATCCGGGACCTGGTGGCAAAGCAGACCCAGCTGAGAGCGCGGAGAGCCAAGTGGAGCCCAAAATATACTTAAGTTTTTATGTGTAAACTAAGGTATGAATAAGTGCACAAAGTTTATCATCAGCATATTATGTGTACTTTATGCGCACAGCCAAATTTTGCATACTTTGTACGCCCAGCCCATACATGTGCAACAACAATTGACCCTTTTCACATTTCTGTGGTTCTCAGA
Organism: Sinocyclocheilus grahami; assembly: GCF_001515645.1. Classification (NCBI taxonomy): domain Eukaryota; kingdom Metazoa; phylum Chordata; class Actinopteri; order Cypriniformes; family Cyprinidae; genus Sinocyclocheilus; species Sinocyclocheilus grahami. The sequence goes on along the minus strand of NW_015505778.1, from coordinate 541,181 downwards.
AGCAGAAGTTGTCATAGCGGAGTGAATTTATATAATTTTTGGTTTTCTGTGTTCCCTAATAGCAAAAGAAAAAAAACAATCCATGATAGCGTTTCAGTGACATTCCAAAAGAAAAAGAATTGAGAGATTGATTACATTGGTCAGAACAGAGAAAGATGTCAAATCTGCCGTCACTCCCTCAGCCAAGTGTTAGAAACACTCACACAGCAGCATTAAAAATTTACAAAATTATTATTCTTTTTTTTAAAGTACATATTTTGTTAAATGAAAATATATATATAAAATATGTGGGGAATTAAGAGATACCCACAACTAGTTTAAGCGAGTACAAAGGCATTTTTATTAATAAAATATATATATATATATATAAAATATCGCGGACACTATCTAGTCCGCACATGTCACACTATCAAATGGAGAATCCTTATAAAGGCTATGTTTTTAGCTGTACGTGTGTGTTTGTGTCAAAACTGAATTATACTTTGGGCTTTAAGCTCTATTAACAGCATGTATTTCATAATGTTGATCAGCATTGAATTACTCAATTTTAAATTAAATCCCAGTCAACAATTGTGTCAGTGCAATATACACTGACACCCTGAATAGATCTGAATTGGTAAGAAAATGCATTATTATTTAAAAGCAGTAAAGACTATTTTTACGGTAACACCAAGCTTTTAAAATATGATCAGTTTTGCAGTAATATTATGATAAAGAGGAAGGGGTGGTGCCAAAGAGGCACACACAC
>NW_015505778.1:536488-537307 GCF_001515645.1 Sinocyclocheilus grahami | reverse complement strand
ACACACACACACACACACAATAGGCAATGTTTTAGAACAATGCATGTCTAAAAAAAAATCATATTCACTACAAAAATGTATTGTATTATGAAACTGTATTAATTTTCATGACTTTTCCAGTCCAGGAAAAGCAATTCCCTAACATTTCTGTGCTTTTCGTGGTTGTTGGAAACCCTGGAAGTAATGCAAGGCAATATTTTAGAACAATGCATGTCTAAAAAAAAATCATATTCACAACAAAAATGTATTGTATTATGAAACTGTATTAATTTTCATGACTTTTCCAGTCCAGGAAAAGCAATTCCCTAACATTTCTGTGCTTTTCGTGGTTGTTGGAAACCCTGGAAGTAATGCAATGTGAAAAGAAACCTTCAGGGGCAGGGGAGCATTGTGGAAATGAAGTGACTAAAACAGAAAAATAGGAAAAAATAAAATATTAAACATGAAGTAAGGCATTCAGATCTCTTACCTTCACAATATCTGTTGAAAACCCCTGTGCTCCCTTATCGTACTCTGCATCTGTTCAGAGACACGAAACAGAAAGAGAACCCTAGTAAACAAAGTAAGTCCTTGGTGTTTTAATAATTAGCTACTTGGTCTGTATGGCTTCATAAGCCACTTGCACATGTACATCCATTACTGGATTCTCCTGGTATTGTTATAGATAACTTTTTTTTTTTATTATTTCTATCAAAATCTCTAGGGGCTCAGGCAGATGTTGACAAGGAGAAAAATGATAAACATGAAAAGAATCAGCACAACATCATTAAAATTAGAAAGTTTACCTCCTCCTCAACCGACTGAAACTCCTTGTCGTCT
>NW_015505778.1:526533-536478 GCF_001515645.1 Sinocyclocheilus grahami | reverse complement strand
CCAAAGATGATTACAAAATAATACATTTAATGAAAAAAATCCATACAATTTTTTTATTCCACATCCAGCCCAAAACCACGCGCAATTTGGAAGCAATGAAAACAAATATAGCGAATGTATCTATGTAGGCTATGTGCAATTAAACATTATGTGGAAAAAAAGGTGAACAAATTAAAACGATTGCTTACCATTTAAAAGTAGAAGTAAAAAAAAACCAAACACTAGATTAACAATCAAATTAATAAAAAGAATGACTTTTTACATGCAAAATGCATATACTATTGTGCGCTGTCTATTGCAGTGAAGTCTATCAGATACTCAGGATGAGCCTTTATGCAAAATGGAAACAATTGTGTGATTTTCGAATGTTTGCATGTAAGGATACAACCGTAAAATGCAAGGCATGCAGCATTAAACTGTGCTTCTGTTTGAATCGCTTAATAGGACAAATTCTCATGTTTAGAATAACTTGGGTCGTGTGCTTTTCCTGCAGCAGCTCACTCTGCATCCTTTGCTGTTTTCCAGATGCACTTTGTCCGCATAAATTAGTTATTTACTGCTGTAAAGTGACATGACTGGTGGATGTTTTCTGTGCAAAGTGGAAAGACGTGATGAATGGATAATCAAATTCGTTGTTGATTATTTTCATTTCATTTTCATGATTTTATCTATTAGCTGTTGCAGCCCTAATCAGAACAGCAGTGAATGCAGGTCTTGGTTCACACACCGTGGAAGAGCATGCGTTCATTGGCATGGTTGTGGTTCTCCTCAGAAACCTCCTTTCTGCGATGCGTGTATCTCTCCTACAGCTTCTTGTTGCACACCTTCTGGATATGACTGAAAAGAAATGATTTGACCACTTTTTACCACAGTTTAGCATTAGTTAATCTACTGTAGATTAATTTTAATTTGTGACCCTGGAGCACAAAAGCAGTCTTAAGTCGCTGGGGTATATTTGTAGCAATAGCCAAAAATACATTGTATGGGTCAAAATGATCAAGTTTTCTTTTATGCTAAAAATCATTAGGATATTAAGTAAAGATCATGTTCCATGAAGATATTTTGTAAATTTCCTACCGTAAATATATCAAAACTTAATTTTTGATTAGTAATATGCATTGCTAAGAACTTCATTTGGACATCTTTAAAGGTGATTTTCTCAATATTTTGATTTTTTTGCACCCTCAGATTCCAGATTTTCAAATAGTTGTATCTCGGCCAAAAAAATGCCCTTTGTTACACTAGTTTTTGGTCTGACATCAGCATTAGTTTCAGTTGGATATAAAGGTTCTGAATGTAATTTTCCTTAAGTGAACTGCTAGTGATGACAGTGAAAAAAAAATATTGTGATGCGCTCACAAATTGAACACAACACTTTTACTATTCTAGTGAATTGGTTCATCATAAATGGTTATCTTTCTCAGATATGTGGTACTAGAAAATCTGATTCATTCTAGCGAATCGATACATCCTAAATGGTTAACTGAATTATTCTTGTGAATTAGTTTATCCTAAAAAGGGCTAAGATATTTTACAAAGCTTGACATATTCCTGTTGTGGCCCTGTTATGTGAAATGTTTTTAGTAGCTAAATTTATCAAAAATTAAAATCATTGAAAATGGCCTGGATTAAATTGACCACAATATACCAATATAAAGTATGCGTATTATTTATTTCTAAACACCCCTTTTGAATCAATTTAATTTCATGTGGACCTTTATAATTATGGAAGGTATCTAAGACTTACTGTCAATGTTACAGATATGTTTATTATTGAAAAAAGACCACGAAACATGAATGCACATGTAAACTACTGCACACTCTACCTTACGGTAGAGTTTTATATAGTTTAGATAAAAAACATACATTTTGACAAAAAAGAGATTGATGTCATACTTTATGGAAAAAAAAACACTTTTAAGGTTGAAAGTTAAAGGGTTAAGGCTGTTGTGTTTAGGACAGTCATGGTTTGCTATATCGTTTATATCGCAGTATGAAATCATATCTGCCCAGCACATGAATGCTCAAAGTGATTTACGTTAGACTGGTAAAGAAACATGTATGAATGAGAAAATCAAAAGAGGGACATGCTTGATGCTAAAAAGAGTTATTAAATGCAATAAGCCATGAAACATAAAGCCGTCTGTGAGGTCAGAGTGCTGAATTGAGCTCTCTTTCACAAGCTTCTTTCACTAAAATGGTCAAATACACACAAGATTTTCAAACATGCCCATCATAGAGAGTATGTCAAGTAAAACACATTTGTTTGTGTCTTATTTAATAAATGTAAACAGTTGGGAGAAAATCAGACGTGTGTAAGGATATTGGATTAGGTCTTGACAGCAGCCTAATAAAGCTGCTGCTGTCTGTGTGCCTAATGTTCATCAAACAACCAAAGAAACGGAGAAAATCTTTCACTGCTTTTGACTGAATAACTTCAGTAGCTTCAATAAAAACGAGTGTATATTTAATTCGTACAACAAAGATTATGCACCATTTTATTTTTACGTTTGATTATTCAGCAATACTACAAACTTGTACCGACACTTAAAACATATTAGAATTTAGTTTTTGTCTTGTAATATTAATGGATTTCTCTGTATCTCATCTGTTCTAGAGACATGACAGTTTTATTTATCAAGCAGTTCATTCTATTTTATTTTATTCTGAAATATGGTCTTGAATGTAATGTGTGAACAAGAGAAAACAATGACCAAAATCGCAAATAAAAATCACAATATCCATTAAAAGAATAGAAATGTGATTATTCTGTCCATATTGCACAGTTCCAATACACACACACACGCGCACACACACACACACACACACACACACACACACACACACACACACACACACACACACACACACACACACAGGTTTGTTTTTATGGTTTATGGGGACTCTCCATAGGCGTAATGGTTTTTATACTGTACAAACCGTATATTCTATCGGCCTACACCAACCCTACACCTAAACCTACCCCTTACAGGAAACTTTCTGCATTTTTAGATTTTCAGAAAAACTCATTCTGAAATATTTAGAAAGAAAGACTGACAAAAGAAGCAGATCAGAGCACCAGTTTGAAACTTTAATTGATTCCCTCACCTCTGAGTTTTCACACATATACATTAGTGCCCCACTATTAGCATGTGTGAAGACACATAAAGCCTTCTAAAATGAAATGGATAAGGCTAGCGCAATGTAGAGTTTTACACTAAGATCACAGTAAGATGCTGTGATATGATTATGGAGCCCCTAAGGGGACATGCTGATAAAAAGAAAAAGAAAATATGAGAAATTGTATTTCCGTGCACAAGACATAAAAAATAAATAAATACAATTGTATCCACTGCTTGATTATGCTTGATTACAGTTTGAATAAAACTGTTATATCATGTTTCTAGAGCAGACAAGACAAAACAATTACAAGATAAAACTAAATGAAAACAAAAAAACAATATCTTAAGTGTAGATACAGGTTTGTAGTATTGCTGAATAATCAAATGTAGAAATAAAATGGTGCACATTAGTCTTCATTGTATGAATTAAATAAAAAAATTTGTATTTATTAAAGCTGCTGAAGTTATTCAGTCAAAAGCAGTGAGATATTCTCCTTTTCTTTGTTGTTTGATTGACTTTAATGACACAGACAGCAGCAGGTTTATTAGGCTGCTGTCAGTTTACAGGGGACCTATTATACAAAATTCACTTTGACATTGTTTTTGAACATAATTATGTGTCTGTTGTGTGCGTACACAAAAAATATGGTAAAACGTATTATTTTCTCCATAAATCATAAACAATTGCTGCATCCCGATTCACATACTATCCATCCTAAGTAGTATTTAAAATTAGAATTAGTGTGTCCCAAATCATAGCATGATTTGAATAATGAGTATCCAAAAGGATTCCGGATGGTTTACTATTTCCAGTGGAAATTCGGCGTGTAGATCAGCGTGAATTCAAGTGCTTTCTCACTGAATCTCCTGGCGCTGTGTAGTAACGGTGTGGCGTGATCGAGATCAGCCTGCAAGTATACCTGCCCGGAGCTTGTGCTGCGCTGACTATATTGCTTCCGGGTTCTAATAAGTTTCAGAACGTTTTTCCAAGTATGGCCCTTCATGACATCATGAAGGGCGGAATTAATTCCTTGTATGGGCACTTCTCTCAGAAGAGCACGTACACACAGCAACCAGAGCGAGAGCAAGAGCAGCCCATCAACGTGCTTCTTTCGGGTTACGGAAGTCGTCGGCAGTGCTGCACAGGACTTTGAATGTCACCCCTCAAAATGTCACCTTTGTACACCCCTCAAAATGTGAGGGGTGTACTCACTTTTGGGAGAACTTAAATATGATAGTAATGTACCAAATGAGAGGATTCCCTGTGAAATATCTTTCCTTGAAATGTACATGAAAATGTACATTTGTTGATTCAAAATGTTGATTCAGTAGACTTTTACACTATAGACTTCTGTGATTCAGTGAAACAAGGAATAACATGTATACAAAACTGCGTTCCCAATTGAAAAAAACAACAACAAAAAGTTGTTCAACTGTGGTTAATAAACCTGAAAGAGCTTGATGAATGTTTTTCTTCATTTCAGTAAAGACCAAAAGCTTGTAATAATAAGACTACATTTATGATTAGATAACACGTGAAAATTGGCCTACTGTACATACAATTCTGACTCAAAACATATTATTATTATTATTACTATTATTATGTGAAATCATATATTATTCCATAAATTCATCACACAACATTAATACCACAGGGCAGTTGGATGCTTGATTTGGACTGTTTGATGTAAAGTTGTTGACTAGTAAACGCAACGCTATGAAGTAGTTCCAGGTCTGTCGACCACAGTTTTAGAAGTTTTCTCCCAATTATTTCAGTTACTTCAAAAGTCCTTACAGCCTACAACCGCAAAAGGACCAAAACCCACAAAGATATTGACCAAGCAAACGAATATAAAAAACATTGGGATAAAAATGACAAACAATTTCCATGTTTGAACAATGACTTGAGGAGAGGTAAGTATGGTATTCATGGAATAATTGATCAATAATGCTTGCTTTGTGTCGTGGCCACATTATCACCTCATTGAGACCACCTTTATCTTGCAAGTTCACCTCTGCCCCGTGTTGCAGCAGATATTCAGCCACCTCCAGATTATTATAGTCAGCTAATCATACACATAAATCAAACACCACCATCATGAAAATATCCTATTTAATTTTTGTTCTTCCATATTTCAGGTATTTTACTCTTTATTTGAACACTTGAGCCTTTAGAATAGGACTGACATGATCACGAAATGTTGAAATTTTGTTCATGTTATGTACAGTGTCAGCCTGACACATACAGTTTAGTTAATTCAATTTATTCATATTAAACTTGGTTAAAAGAAGCCTATATGATTTCCTTTAGGGCTTTGCACAGAAATGTTAAATATGCATATAATAAAAATAGAGGCTGTCGTTAGTATTAATGTCCATTAGACAGGAGGTTTTCAAAAGGGTCCATGAAAATGCTAAAAACAGGGTCAAATTTAAAGTATCAATTACATTTATTTAATAAAAAAAAAGTACATTTTCACAAACTGAAAAACATGCTGGAGTTACTAAATAGTTTTACTAGTGCTGTCAAACGATTAATCGTGATTAATCGCATCCAAAATAAAAGTTTTTGTTTACATAATATATGTATCTGTACTGTCTATATTTTTTTGTATATATAAATACACACACATGCATGTATATATTTCAGAAAAATATGTTATCTTTATATATTAAATATATTTATATATAATATAAATGATATGAATATAAATATAGACATGTAAATATTTTCAAAATAAATATAGTATGTGTGTGTATTTATATATATACATAATAAATATACACAGAACACACATTATGCAAACAAAAACTTTGATTTTGGATGCGATTAATCGCGATTAATCGTTTGACAACACTCATATATTTTAGTCAGGTATCGTATCGAAGTCAAAATTTTGGTATCGTGACAACCTACTGTGTCTTGTATACAGTAGTAAGTGAAAGCATCATAGTCTGATCCACACCTACCTGCCAGGTGCAGCGGGGTGGAATGCTGTCCCTGCGTGTCTCGACAGTTCACGTTGTCTGGAGCGCAGAGCTTTTTAACGCGAGCTACGCAGCCTTTCTTGGCGGCGTCCAGCAGTGCTGCGTCACCCCTGAGCAGATGCTGAATGTCTGTGTCTCTGTCCTTCACCAAATCCAAAGGGGTGTTTCCATCAAAGTTCATCTTGGTTGGGTCGGCACCATTCTGTGTCAAGGAAGTACTTGGTTAGCGCTAAACAAAGTTTGCTGCCATTGACAGTGGAAATGATTCAAATGATTCAGTTCAAAGACTGAACAGTGGATTTCAATCAGAGTTTTTCAATACCTGAAGCAGCAGTTTGCAGATCTCATATTTGCCCTTGGCGGCCGCCTCATGCAGTGGGGTGAACTTCCACAGGTCAGCCACGTTAACCACAGCACTATGAAGGACAAGGAGCTCAGCCACCTCATAATGCCCATAGGAACAGGCGTTGTGCAAGGGAACCAGACCATTATGTAGCAAAAGACATGAGCTTTACTTGTGTTTCTTATAGAATTCAAGAAATTCTTATACTAATTACAGTAGTAACTAAATAAGGCAATACTATTTCTGGAACTTATTTTAATGTTTCACTATTTATTTAAGATTTTTGTAATAATTAATTTTACTGTATTTTATTTATCTAACAATAAATTTGTGGCTGTACTCTTAAAACATTTTTTTGTCTATTTCATTGAATAAGGTGCATGTCTGTTTCATGAGAGAATATGTAATATATTATATTTGATGTACTTTATTATTATTTTAATGCCACACCACTGTATGGAGGCCCAAACCTGCAGAAATTCAAAATAAAAAAGGCATAAATGACTTGATAAAACAAAGAAAAAGTTAAAAATATATACTCAGGACTAAATGTAATCAAAAAATGTATTGTATTTCTTTTATCAAGTCATATATTCTATTATTCATGTTCCTATTACTACATTCTATCATTCATTTATTTTCAATTTCTGCAGGTTTGGGCCTCCATACAAGAGTCACTCGTTCGTGAAAATGCAGCCAGTGAAATAGTAAGATGTTTTCTATTCATTGTTTTTGTATTATTTCATAGTAAATGTACTCATCTCATTCGATTCAGACTGCAAGACTCTGGTCAATCGTGAAAAAATATCATTCATTTTGCTGTGGCTTTGCAGAGGTGCACATCTCACCCCTTGTTTTTAGCGTGTACATGGGCTCCGTGCTGCAGTAGATACTCCACCACAACCACACGGTTGTATCCCGCAGCAAAGTGCAGAGGTGTGGACTGCCTTCCCTCAACGTCTCTACAGTTCACGTTCTGAAGAGTACAGAGCTTCTATATGGAAAAGTAAAAAAACAATATATCAGACCTAATGTTGAAATCTGGTATAATCCAATTCATAATGATTTACAACTACATGGGAGAAAAAGTGTCCTTACCTTTACGACTTCCAGATCTCCCGATTTGGAGGCTTCTAACAGCTGCCTGTTTGTATCTGAGTTGCCTTTAAATGCTCCTTCTAGAAATCAAAAAATATTTTCTATAACCGCAAGCATGGCACTTTAGCACTTTCCAGGGCTCACAGTGTGAGTGTTTCACTCGCATATGAGACTAAGGCTAGATGTATGTTAACTGTAAAAAAAAATATTTTGGAGCATGTGGAAATGAAAGCCCCCGTGGATCCTTAAGAAGTCTAAAAAATTCAGTTGTATGACATTTAAGATCATAAAAAGTCTTAATGGTATAACAAATGTCTTAATTATTATTTATATATTAATTATTATATACAGTGTACATTTTGTTTCTTAATAAATTCAATAATTTTGCTTGTAAATGTCTCCTTGTGTCCCTTTATTAAGAAAACACACCTTATTTATAGATACATTCGATATATTTTTATTGCACCCCTGAAGTTTTTTATGCACTACTCAATTTTTCAACTCAATGTATAATGAATCAGCATGAACATTCTGCTAAATTTCTTTTTTTGAAATTTCAAAGAAGAAAGTCATACAGGTTTGGAAGGACACGTGGGTGAGTAAATGGAGAATCTGAACTAAATGTCACCTTGCAGTATCTCCTGAATGCTTTCACTGGAGAGCTGGGAGGGTGAGAAGCCCTGTAGGGAGGTGATGAGCAGGTCACATCCAGCACTCAGGAGCACACGACATGTCTGCGGATGGCCGCAGTGAGCCGCGCGGTGCAGCACTGTCTGACCCAAGTTATCAACCACATTCACCTGCACAAAACAACCCGCTGACAGGACAAAGCTGCAAAATTTACAGTACAAAACAGCAGCAGTGGTTGCCAGAACTTTACAGTAGTTTAAGAGACACTGGATATTCAACAAGGATGGGACTTGGGAAGTCACTGAATCATGTAGTAATGAAACATGCATTACAAAAATGAAATGGTCCAAAATTTCATGTTCAATCATAGATTTATGTATTTTCATTCCTAGAGGCAGATGAAATGAATGTGATGTTTAAAAACATCTGTGAAGCCTGTGTATAATTGAGTATGTTTTACTGCAGCTGTGAAAAATCTCACTTACTTTCGCCTCGAGTTTCACCAACACCTCGATGATGTCATTGTGGGACTTCTCAGCGGCAAGATGCAGAGGTGTGAGGAAGCTGTGTGAAAGATTGAAGTCATTACTGGGGATGATACAAAGTCATGTGCTAAATCCTTTGAACAACGTGACTGACTGACTCACTCTTTATTCTTCTCATTGACGTTGGCTCCTTTCCGGAGCAGCAATTCACAGATCTGTTTCCTCTTGGGATAGGGCGATGTGGAGACACAATGCTATCAAAGACAATCACAGAGTCCTATAAAACCCTAATCAAAAATGTTCTTTAGACACTCAGTGTTCAACTGTAGCACTCACAGGTGTTCACAGGTGTGCAGATAGAAGGTCTTTTTTAATGTCTTCAAATGTGGCTCATCAAATAGGATTTTAGAGTTGGAAATATGCTTTTCACAGATATTGTTTTAAGAAAATTTGAAATAAATTGTGATCAAAAGAAAATATTTTTGTTGAATTTCCAGAAAAAAAAATACTGGTCAGTTTAGGGTCAGTACAATTTATTTATCTTTTTTTTGAAAGAAATTAATACATTTATTCAGCAGAAATGCATTAAACTGATCAAAAGTGAGAGTAAATACATTTACAATTCTTAAATGCCATTCTTTTGAATCCTGAAAATTTTTTCATGGTTTCCACAAAAATATGAAGCAGCAAAGCTGTTTTAAACACTAATAATAATAATGATAAGAAATGTTTGTTGAGCAGTAAATCAGCATATTAGAATGAATTCTGAAGGATTATGTGACACTGAAGACTGGAATAATTCAGCCTTCGCATCATAGGAATAAATTACATTTAAAAATATATTTATATAGAAAACAGTCATTTAAAATTTTAATAAAATTTCACATTATACTACTACTACATATTTAATCAAATAAATGCAGACTTGGTGAGCATAAGAGACTTTCTAATAATAATTATTTATTATATTTAATGTATTTATTAAATGTGCTGATAGCTATTATATAGCTATCAGCACATTAGATATATATATATATATGTATGAATAGTTCATTTGCAAAAATGGATAACTCTGTTTTTAACAATTCTCAAAAATGATGTTTTTTCATTGTGTATTCCAATTAATCTCAATCAAACAGCAGTTGTGTTATTTTGATTAGGTTAAAAAATAACAAAAAATTACAGCTAACTAACACAATAAAGCAAAATAAAAACATGATTACATGATAAAAACATGAATTTTGAAAATTTAACAAAACGGAGTCATCTGGTTTTGCAA
>NW_015505778.1:517736-526523 GCF_001515645.1 Sinocyclocheilus grahami | reverse complement strand
ATATATATATATATATATATATATATATATATAAAGAGAAAGAGGTCCTTACTAGCGCCGTTTCTTGGGTTAGAGGGTGATTAAAGTTGATGGTCTCAAGGGAGAGGTGTTTTTTTAAAGCGGGCCATGTCCGCCTCACGTGCCGCCTGCAGCAAAGTGTGACCTCTGAACTCATCTGCAACAGAGAGTGGCACCCTGTCAGTCAGTGACGACTCAAACAAAAGAAGAGCTGGTCTTTGTAGCAGTCACGCGCTTACATGCCAGGCGCTCTTTCAGCAGGGCGGTCGGGGCCAGATCGATGGCTTGTTGTGGCAGTACTTGAGCAGGAGTGAACAGACCTCTACTCTGTTTTTTGAGGCTGCCTCATATAAAAGTGTGAACTGCCACAGGTCCATAGCATTGACACAGGCACCATGCTGCGTGAAAATGAACAGATGGAGTCTAGTTACCACTTCAGCTAAAACCAACAAATTCAGAACAAGAAAGCAGACACAAAAAGTGTGAATAACATTAAATAGACCTACCTTTACAAGCAACTCAGCTACCTCATAGTGACCGTATGAACAGGCGTTATGAAGAGGCACAAGATCACTGTTAACACAAGACCAAGAGTAAGACAAGGTTTTGTGAGACTTTTGACTGCCTTTATATGAATGCTTGGGTTCAAAGTTAATTAATTTCGACACATTCCTCAGATTGCAAGAACAAACAAAAATTGTGTTTACAGCAAAGTCAAGGAGATAATACACATGGTTTGGAAAGCATAGTCCTAATTATACATGTTAACATGAGACTAGTATAATCGAATTAAATACTAACCTCATCTTTACCAAGTTACATCAATTATTCATCTGCGGATGCACCGATATTAAAGAATTAAGGAATAGGAACCTAAAAGTGAATATTTACTGAAAATGTACTCAACCTCAGGCCATCCAAGATGTTAATGAGTTTGTTTCTTCATGGGATCAGATTTGGAGAAATGTAGCATCACTTGCTTACCAATGGATGGATAGTGAATGGGTGCCGTCAGAATGAGAGTCCAAACAGCTGATAAAAACATGACAATACAGGTCATCTCAAAAAATAAAAAAATTAGAATATCATAAAAAAGGTCAATATTTTTTGTCCCTCATTTCAGAAAGTGAAACCCATATATTATATAGATTCATTACACATAGAGTGAAATATGTCAAGCCTTTATTTTGATGATTATGGCTTAAAGATAATGAAAACCCAAAATTCAGTCTCAGAAAATTAGAATATTACATAAGATCAATAGAAAAAGGATATTTTAAACAGAAATGTCAGGCTTCTGAAAAGTATGTTCATTTCTATGCACTCAATACTTGGTTGGGATTCTCTATGGGGTTCAGGTCAGGCGAGTTTGCTGGCCAATCAAGCACAGTAACACCATGGTCATTGAACCAGCTTTTGGTACCTTTGGCAGTGTGGGCAAGTGCCAAGTCCTGCTGGAAAAAGAAATCAGCATCTCCATGAAGCTTGTCAGCACAAGGAAGCATGAAGTGCTCTAAAATTTCCTGGTAGATGGTTGCGTTGACTGTGGACTTCAGAAAACACAGTGGACCAACACCAGCAGATGACATGGCAGCCCAAATCATCACTGACTGTGGAAACTTCACACTGGACTTCAAGCAACATGGTTTCTTCCTCCAGACTCTGGGACCTTGATTTCCAAATGAAATGCAAAATGTACTTTCATCTCTCTTTCTGAAATGAGTGACAAAAAATATTGACCTTTTTCATGATATTCAAATTTTTTGAGATGTACCTGTAATCCACAAGTAATCCACACCACTCCAGTCAATCAATTGGCATCTTGTGAAGTGAAAAGCTGCATGTTTTATAGAAACAAATCCATCAAGACATTTTTAACTGTTGATTCTGGATAAAATACGAATTCTCTAATCCCATAATAACGTTTTCTCCAATGAAAAAGTTGTCTTGTCCAAATCAGGAGAGAAATTTGCACAGACCAAGCATTGTTTACAAGCCAAAACAGTTCTAAACAAATTTGGTGGATTTTGATGTAAGAGGACTTTTTTCACTGGAGGAAGCGTTATTATGGATTATGGACTACTTTGTCCAGAAGTGATGGTTTAAAGTTAAAACACCTTAATGATGGATTTGTTTCTTACAAACATGCTGCTTTTTATTTCACAAGACATTTATTGATGGACTGGAGTGGTGTGGATTATTGTGATGTTTTTATCAGCTGTTTGGGCTCTCATTCTGACGGCACCCATTCACTGCAGAGGATCCTTTGGTGAGTAAGTGATGTAATGCTATTTCTCCAAATCTGTTCTGATGAAGAAACAAACTCATCTACATCTTGCATCTACATTTGCACGATACACGCACAAGCATACAAAAACTTGTGCTGGAGTTATGCCTACAGTGCATCTTGACCCGTAGACTTCCATTGTGAGTGCTTTGTATGATTTATAACAAACTTAAGAGGAACTATTTCTGTGCTAACTGACAGCATAGAGCTTAACTGAAACTACACTTTAAGGCACACTGGAGACAAGCGTTGTACCCTTTGTCTTTAGCGTGCATGTCTGCTCCATGCTGCAACAACAGCTGCACTGTCTGCACACGATTATAACCCGCGGCCAGATGCAGAGGCGTGGACTGAAACCAACAATCCATTCAGAAACACATATGCAAACTATTTATTCAAATGAAGATGCATGCAGAACCTGGACCGATTACACATGAAATGCCAGGCTACATTATGTGTTTTATGTGAAAGGGAAAACATTTGAATATGGTTATACATTAACAATCGCACTGTCAAACAGGTATGGAGATAACATTAGCATATTTAATTCAATAAATCACCTTCCTTCCATCACTAGCATGACAGTTCACATTTAATGGTGTGAGGAGGCTCATCAGTTTTTCTTCATTTCCACTTCTGTATAAAAGCATTGAGCAGCAAGTCAATTAAAGGAACAATGCGAGGCACGATAACAATTTACCTCAGCAATTTTCATCTCTCCTCAGGTCTCCTGAACATTACTGAGCTTAAATTGTTATTACCTTGCGCTCTCGAGGAGTTCATCCTTTCTATAGTCACCTAGATTTAAGAAAGAATTAAGTATATTAACATAAATGGAAATCTCATTTGAGCCTAAATGAAAAGCAAAGTCACCAGGAGAACATGTCAGCCTGGAGTAAATTGACAATTACTAGCCTTATAAACAAATAGAGAAAATGGAAATGGGAATTATGGGAATCAGAAGCAAGTGTTTCAAAAGGATGTGCGGCAACTACATAGGGCAACAAATAAATAAATAATACAAATAAAATAAATCTCTTCATATAAACAAACTGCTTTGCCTGTGCTCTTTCCATTTAAAATCAGAGGCGACCACTGCATTTTAATCACGATCCAAACAAAGATGCTAAATACATGTTATTCAGATTGTAATTAGATTGCATAATGTCGAAATCTGAAGCAAAAACAGAATGGTCTGACTTTAGCTTTGTTAAACTATACTACGTAAAAAATCTGAACGAAACAGAAACAGCAGATGAGCTGGATGAGATGTAAATGTCACTCTCTGACAGCAGGTGGCGTTTATGGAACAGCAGCTATTTATAGGCCGCTGTCCCTTTAAGACCCAATACATGGATCCAATATAATGATGCACACGCGATTTCTTTCCCCACTGTTTACGTTCACTTAAGACATAACTGACTGTGTTTACGAGAATACTTAAACACACGCAATACATGCAAGAACCGAATTGAATTCTCTTTAGCCTCTTCATGTGCTTAAGGGTTTAAAACGCTTGAATGTTGCGAGCCCTGAGACTGCAGACCAGTTCTGGATTAGAACTGGATCTGGATTCCAAACACTACCAGAGAAGTAAGCGTGTACCCAAGTCTGAGGTTCGAGAGCTCACCAGTCAGCACAGATTTGGTGAGGGTTCAGCCAGGTCAAGCGCTGTCCTTCCATCAGTGTTTTGGATCGTTGGCTCAGCACCATGTTGCAGCAAAACTACAAAAGACAAACATGATTTATACAGCTGCATTATACATTCAACATGCAAATGAGATCTAAGTTTAATGCACTTTTCTCATCAAAACAAGTTATGAAAGTATTCTGTTAACTTTACTACTAGGAGGCTTTACCAATGCCTCTCGAGTGTCTTTGGCTGTTACTGTACAGAGCTGTCAGAGTGTCAGTTCAGCTGTGCCTCAAACCACAGAAATCAAATAAACGTATAGAACGTCGATTCTAATGCATGAGGTCTTGGAATGGGCGGGGCTTTGACGGCCCAGAACTTGTTGTCTGAGTCTGCATAATAGTTAATTCAGAAATAAAATGACAGGATGATTAAAAAATACATATTGAATAACTGAATTGAACAACTGAACAATCATTTATCCTGTGGAGAAAAAGAATGGGATGTTTACGTCCTGACTGTTGCACTATAGGCCTATTCTGCAAGTTTCGCTCTCAACAGCGTATTTAATCAATGCCGCTTAAAGTTTCTCAGCGTTATTATTCAGATATAAAATGATTGTCCAGACTGCTGCTGAAAGAGACGAGACGACGTTGTCACATACTATGCTACATGTTACTTTTCTCAGCGTTGGTCAAGACTGATCAATCCCTGTCGTTTGTGATCATTGTAGTTAAAACGGATGCCCATTTCTATCAAATCATTCATGCATTTAAACAATTAGATTTAAGCAATTATGTATTTAAGTGCATAAACATATGTAGTAACACAAACAACGTACAGAGATTTTTATACATCTATGTGTAATCGATTGTCTGAGCCGCCATGCATGCGGCCCCTGAAGAATATCAGCTGACTCGGACTCGGAGTGTGAATATGATTCCCAAAAATAATGTTTAGGAAGGCAGCTCACTTGGTTTGAGATACAGCATAGATCTTACGTTACGCAATGTCAGGCAAACTATATGTATCATTGAACTCCAATGATGTCAAATAGAACATGGAAAGACTATGATATACATCATAACTTCCATCTTAATGAATACGATTTATGCGAATGTTACTGAACACCGAATACACTTCAGTTTCAGAAACACTCAACATTGACAAAATATAAGAAATCGGTTCTGCCATCTGCGCTGCAGTACCTGTTTTGTTTTGTTTTGTTTCCATATCCATACCCATATTTTGACTTCCAGTGGGGAAGTCGTGGCCTAATGGTTAGAGAGTCGAACTCGTAACCCAAAGGTTGCAGGTTCAAGTCTCATACCAGCAGGGATTGTAGGTGGCAGGAGTGAATGTACAGCGCTCTCTCCCACCTTCAATACCATGACTGAGGTGCCCTTGAGCAAGGCACCGAAACCCCCAACTGCCACAGCAAAAAAATGGCTGCCCACTGCTCCGGGTGTGTGTGTGTGTTCACTGCTGTGTGTGTGCACTTTGGATGGGATAAATGCAGAGCACTAATTCAAAGTATGGGTCACCATACTTGGCCTCACGTCACAAAAATAAAAGCTTTGAAAATTAAGTATCAATCCATTAAAGAATAACTATTTGAATTTTTAACAGCACACTAAAGCATTTAGATGTTTTCCTTCAATTTATGTGAGTACATCATAGAATAAAACATGTCTGATGTTACATACATACTTTAATATGCTTTATACAAACATTATTGTCTTTAAACGTTTCATACCATAAACACTTAAGAAAATGTTCATATTATTTAATGAAAAAGCATTACAAAAATCTTATCTCAACAAATGTCAATTCAGTGTCAAAATAACACTGAAAATCAACATTTAAAATGGGGGAGGTGGAGGAGGAAGTGGTGGAATACATTTTCCTCCAGTATTAGGAGGAGGAGGAGGCGACGGTGGCACCATGGAGGCATTTTGTGGAGGTGGAGGTAGTGAAGACCCACTGTAGGCAGAGCTAGGAGGAGGAGGAGGCAGAGGCGGAGGAGGAACAACTGTCTTGCCCTGAATGGGAGGTGGAGGAGGTGGGACAGGGACATTGCCTGGAGGAGGTGGTGGAGGAGGTGGAATATTACCCTGGGGAGGAGGAGGTGGAGCATTTGCTGAAGTCAATGAGGTATTTTGACCAGGTGGAGGTGGAACCAAAGAACCTCCATACACAGAACTCAGAGGAGGAGGAGAGGGAGGAGGAGGTGGGGGTGGAGAGTCTCCCATCTCATCATCTGGGAGAGGTGAAGGAGGCAGCATGGACAGGTCGGGATAGGCAGGTAGAGTCGGGGAACGGTCAGACATGAGTGAAGGAGGCGGTGAAGATGGAGAGAGATCAGGAGGAGCTGAGACGCTAGAACCCACGCAACCAGGCACTGATGGAGGAGGAACTGCGATACCCAAAAAAGACCTGGAACCACAGAAACAACAAACATTTTTACCTAAAGCTATCTGAATATAGGCAGCAAAAGCCATTACAAACCAGCTGAAGGTGCTGGTCTCCTGTGTGCCAAGCTGTACAGACACAGATTCCTCATTGTCTGCTTTTGGCTCTTCCTTCGGTGTCACAACATAATAAATGGAAATAAATATACAAAATCAGCAGGGGTTTTAGGCTGCAAATATTGTGCAAATCAATTAAATTATTAAGTTAAGTTAACTCTATTACAAATAGGATAATCTTATAATTAGTAATTACTGATGAAAAATTACTATTGGTTTTCATCTAGCAATTACTGTTGAAAAACAGTAGGACATCGGCAAATAGTTTTGTTTCAACTTATTTTGCTTGTGATGAATTTATGATTCTTTAAAATGTAATAAGTCTAAATGCAGTTAAAGCCCTTTTTAAAAATTTGTAAAAATACACTTCTAATTAGTGAAATATATATATATAATTTATATATATTATTTAAAATATTTTTATATCAGTAAATACTATATATTTCATTTAAAATGTTTGGGATCAGTATGTTTTCTATAATATTTATCAAATAAGTATTTTATGCTCACCAAGGCTGAATTTATTTGATCAAAATATATTGTAAAAACAGTAATATCATGAAAAATTATAACAATTTAAAATAACTCTCTTCTATGTAATATCTAATAAGATGTAACGTATTCCTGTGATGTAAAGCTGTATTTTCAGCATCATTACTCCAGTCTTCAGTGTCACGTGATCCTTCAGAAATCATTCTAATCTGCTGATTTGCTGCTCAAGAAACATTTCTTATTATTATCAATGTTGAAAACAGCTGCTTAATATTTTCGTGGAATCCATGTTATATTTTTTCAGGACTCTTTGATGAATAGAAAGTCCAAAAGAACAGTATTTATTTTAGATATTTTTTGTAACCATTTAAAAGTCTTTACTGTCTCTTTTGTTGAATTTAATACATGCTTGCTGAATAAAAATACTAATTTCTAAGACATAATTACATAAATAAAAAAACATTTACAAAAAAAAACTTTCTGATCCCAAACTTTTGAGCGGTTGTATATAATATATAATATACAATATAATATCATATAAAATACATAATGCTATGTATTTTTAGGCCTAATGCAAACATTAGATCACATATTTCTTAATATTATTTATAAAACATTATTTTGATTTTAATTGAACCACAAGAAGTGAAAAAAAACAGCAGTACAAGTAAAAGTATTATATATTTGGAGATATATTTGCTCACAGTTTTGCTGCCTTCCCAGTGGCTGTGGCCCAGTTTGTCTAAGCAGGTGTAGGAAACGGGAACCCGTTTGTACGTGCGAAATGGCTCCAGGCCACTTGCTGGGGGAACTTTTGACTGTTTGGTCAGCATTTCAATCTCTTTCCGGGCTATTTTCTCCTTGTACATGCCAACTGTCTGAATGTGAATACGGACATTAGGAGATTATTTTGCCCATTTACAACTTTGACATGATTATATGTCTATTAAAGAAGTAGTTGACCAAAAAATTAAACTGTGCCGAAAATTTAACAAATTTACCATTACATCAGTTGCTCACCAATGGACCCACAAGAAATCCACACGACTCCAGTCCATCAATTAAAGGGGTCATATGATGCTGCTAAAAAGAACATTATTTTGTGTATTTGGTGTAATGCAATGTGTTTATGCGATCCTGGAGGGCCGGTGTCCTGCAGAGTTGAGCTCCAACCCCAATTAAGCACACCTGAACCAGCTAATCAAGCTCTTATAGGCATACTAGAAACTTAAAGGCAGGTGTGTTGAGGCAAGTTGGAGCTAAACTCTGCAGGACACCGGCCCTCCAGGACCGAGTTTGGGCACCCCTGTTCTAAGTGATCCTGAAGACCTTGATTAGCTGGTTCAGGTGTGTTTGATTAGGGTTGAATCTAAACTCTGCAGCTCTCTGGCCCTCCAGGAACTGAGGCCCCGTCCACACGGAGACGCGTTTAGCTGTATATGCATACATTTTGTATCGTATGGGTGTTTCGTCCACACGGATACGGCGTTTTGGGAGAGTGAAACCGATATTTTTTAAAACCGGGTCCCAGAGTGGATAAATCTGAAAATGTTTTCCCTTGCGTTTTCATGTGGACAGCGAATCCGTATATTTTCTGAAACGATGACGTCATCAGCCCACGTCTCGCCCCTAGTCCGACACCACTACGTCACGTAACAACAACAAAAACATGAACAAACACTGAACCATTGTCTTTTTATTAACTAACATTAACACAGATTGATAAATGTATTGTTCCATGTTCGTTTGTATACCGCGCACAAGGTTTATGCGCATAGCCCAAGTCTTCTTCTCCGTTTTTAGTGTATCTCTGTGGCAGAATTACAGCG